>NW_008674512.1:34640-50414 GCF_000695815.1 Acanthisitta chloris
AAGACAATGTATGAATAAACACGTATCTTTACTTAATCACATAAGAGAACAGCCAAGAGAAAGCTGCTACACCACAGAAAGACTTCTGCCATGTCCAGGACATTCTATCCAGTTGTTGAAAGTGGTGGAGACAGCAAATCATGCAGAGAACATTCACCTGGGCTGAATGTCCCTTTGTTTGTCTTCAGGTGACAATTTCTGAAATCTGTGCTATGCTATATATTGCTGAGCATGCATGTAATAACAGAGTGACAAGATATAATTTTTGCCTGCAACAGTTCTTCCTCTGCATCTGTAGACTGGGCTGCAAATTCACCTTGCGCTGCTGTTTTCATTCAAACTAATCTTGCTACCTTTAGAGTCATGAACAGGAGGGCCAAAGAGTTACACCACCATATCAGCCACCCCCTTTGGACACCCAGGGGCAGAAGAAAGAGGCAAGATGTCAAAGTGACTATAACCCTCAACTGGGAAGGGCAAAGAGAAATGCTGACTCCAGTTCAAATATTCAGTACAGAAATACACCAGGATTGTACCACACTGTGAGACTGCGACAGACACATCTGCTAACCACATATCCCCCGAGTCACTGTATCAGCTTTGCAGTTTAAGCATGACAAGAATGAGAACTATTCCCAGGCTCTGCCACGGATTTCCTTTTGTGATGCTGAGTAATGGACAGAAGCATCAGTGTCCTGATTCCTCATCCACAAGATTAGGATTTATCCATCTACCCACATTAGAAAGAGGGTCTTAGGCAAGTGCTCCATCATCCCAAGCTGCTGCATAGTTTGAAGCAATTTTTATATATCTTTCTTCACCAAGTGTAGCATGACATGCTGCATCAATGAAGGCAGAGTATGCCAGGTATCTGTTCAAAAACTGTCCAGACACACATGATCTCGAAGATCATGGTGCTTTTCAGACTATGTGAGCCAAAAACTAACCCCCCTAAACCTGTTTCGGTGAGTGCAGGAAGGCACAAGCAAGCTGTGGTCAGTATAGGCTCATCTGCAGTCACTGCAGCCGGTTTGGCAGCTTTTAGCGTGTTTGCAGTAAGGTCCAGCAGGCATTACCTAGGAATGGATTTCTAGAAAAACACAACATCAAAGAAAGCAAAAAGGTGTGAAGGAGCTTGGGCAAAGAGGGAATTTGAAGCTTGTTTTCAGCAGAAGAGATTTTTATTATTTGTACACATGAAAAGAATGTTTTTCATGTAACATGATGCTCTCCCAGAAGTGTAGCATAATTTCAAGCAAGTTTTCCACTAGCAAGACAGGAAACCTACAGACACAAATCACTTCTCTTCAGTACTTTCTCTGCAAAATCACGTCTCTCATAGACATATTTTTTCAGCACATATTGCAGATTATCATATTTTAGACATGTCAGATAGAACTGAGAATCAAGGGAACTGAACAGTGCTGCCCCACCCAGTGGAAATCCTAGCTTTTTTTTTCCCTTGTGAAATTCTCTGTTGCTAAAGGCTTTCTGAAAATTAAGTCTTGCATTTCAAATCTACCTGTTTCTCCATATTCTTCATGCTAGTTACTGCTGTGGGGCTGTGAGTCAACATCTCACAACTCAATACTTTAAACCTTGTATAACACTGCCCATGTTAACCCCCTGGGTATACAGGGGTACTTACCCCATTGAAAGCAAGAAAACACAATCAGACAAGGATTCCTTTGCTCCACACCCAAAAAAAGGTCTATGCAAAGGACCCATGAGCTCCCCCTTTTCCATGCTCAGCCTCTCCCATGCATCCCAGCACGCTTACCATCTTCTCCAATGACTGAACAATGAACCTGCTCCATATCTGTGACTGCTTTTAATGCCATCACTTGCCTGCTGCACATGACACCCTACAGATATGTGCAAGCTGCAACAGATGGCAGTCCCCAAAGGCATCCTGCCAATCCAGACCACTGACTTTCCTCTTCTCCGATGTCCTCTCCTTGCACTGGGATCACTGCCCTCTATACTGAATGCTGAGGGAAAACTGTCATTATTTAATCCATGAAGCATGAGCAGCTGGATAGCTTTTCTCCATTCCTCGAATAAGTCTGTGATTATCTGACTCCAATATGACCTTCATATCACCTTTTTTCCCCGGCCACTTCACAAGGTGAATTGGCAATATAAGAACTCCTCAAGAAAATACACTGCTGATAAGTGTGCAGTATTCCTTTCCTAAACCCCAACACTTAAAAATCCCTTAGGATAGTCTGCTGGAATTCTGACACGGTGTTATCTTTTAAAGGAAGCTTTGCTGAAATGTAAATCAGATCAGCAAAAGAGATGAAGGCAGGTTCATTAACAGATAATATTAATACAGAACATTTGCTGCTTCTGTATCTGAGCTCAGACTTGCCTGTGGTTCAGCAAGATGCAATTGTTCAGCCAGTCCTCTCCTGTTTCAAAGTGCCTAGCTGTATTTTGGCACACATGGAAACAGCCCCACACAGTCACCCTGTGCTGTTATTTAAATGCAGCCTGTGATGTGCCCTTTCTGTCAAGTCTGTATGTTCCTTTCTGGCTGGACACTCTTCCTTCTTCAGCACCTCACTGTGTGTGAATACTAAGATGCTCCAACCCTCTCACCTCTGCTTCCCTCCTGCAGACCCAGCTGCATTCCAGTCACGCACCTCCTACCCACTCTCTGTCATTACCTCTCTCCATGCATGAAAGCCTCTCCTTTTTCCTACTTACTAATGTAAGAGCATCTCAAAAATGCCTTCACTTTCTCTCTTCTGTAATGCACAGCATTTCCTCTGCCAGCTACCAGTACATTTCTGCTTCAGGGCATAACCCCTTAGCCAACTGGTAGATGATTCTCACCTCACTCCACACATTCCCACTTTCCAACTACATTTATGCCTCTGTCCTACTGGAGCTGTTCTAAACAGAGTTAGCAAGTGCTACACACCATACACAAAAGTGTGATCTCCCTCCTGTCTCCCCTCCCTGCTGCATGCTCCCAGCACTGCAGCACTTGTGTGCCAGCCTAGGTATGCCAGAGAAAGGCAGCAGGAGTTGCTGAAGGATTAAGAATGCCCCTCATGGATGGCTGCTCATTAGCAGGGATGAGAACCTAACAGTGAGAAAGTTACTGCAGCACTGGAGGGTTTTCCCTCATTGACAGCAAGCTGACACTTTTCATAACCATTATAGTGCATTAAAGAGAAACAAACAAGTTTTATATTTTCTCCATCTGCCTCCTGTCCTAATGAATCCAGCTCTGCTATTTATAGGATGCAATTTGTCTGAATTATTATAAATTTCCTTCCAGTGTTGCGTGGAGACCTCACACATTTTTCCACGAAGTGCTTCAAGCATGTTCCTGGGAAGCACAGCTGGTCTCACCTCCATTAAGCACCTGCTTCTCTTCAAAACTGATATCCCTTAATTTCAAGATCATCTTAATTATTTTTTCAGGTAATGTTACTTTTATGCACTATATGGCTAACTGCTTATATCCATTTTTAAAATGGAAATGAGAAAAGAGGGTCATTAGTGATAGGCAATACATCAAACAAGGAAAACATCCACTGTTCTTCTTTTTCTTTAAAGAGCTGCTTTAATTATAGCCCAGATTCAGCACTGCCCTTATAAAGACAATTTTCCTGGAATAAATGAGTCTGTTCTATCAGTTATGGATTTGTGCTGAGTTGCAATCTACACTGTTTCCTCCTGGAAAAGCACAGAGATAAGTCACTTATTGCTTTTTTTCATTGCAGAAAGCAAAGTAAACAAGTTCACTATATTAGCTTTCGCCTTTCAGAGATCCAGAGAAGTGCCTGGAACACTGATGTCACTGTGAGCGTCAGATGTTTTGCAGTACCTAAGCATTCCCCCAGCTAACAGCACAGATGTGTCACAGAGGAACATCTTCCATGCTGGAGTCATCTTCTCCAACACGCTGCAGCCTCATCGTCATGAGAAACAGGAAGATGAGCTTCTTTGCAGCAGAGGTGCTCAAAATTGGCAAATGGATTAGTTCTGTGTGCAGCTCACACTACCAGGAGGTGGCAAGTGGATTATCTTTTATTTGCCCACAGAACAGTGAGAGCACAGACAGCAATTTCAATCCCATATGGAAAACACCTGAGGAATTAGCTGGGGCTGATTAGCCATCTCCATCCCTTCAACCCTCAGTCCTCGTGCTGAGAATGATGCAGCAGTTCCTGGATTATCTCCTCCACAAAACTATTTGCTTTCATCTTGGCAATGCTCATCTTGTGCCTATACTTAGCTACATTCTGGCAATAACATAAGATACTGCACCAGGTGCCTATCTCTGATACATCCGCTTAATCCCAAATTCAGACAACTCTCTCTGGAGCAAGGCTGCCAAATCTATTCCCCTTCACCACCCATTCCATTTAGGATTTATTCCCCTCCTACAGGCATGGGAAATTATACACATGTGGATACTGGTCAGATGAGAGATCTACTGCTGCAGCAGAAATACGCTACCTCATTTTCTACCCACACAAAAACTCTGGGTTGCTGCTCAAAACAACTGGCAAATTTCATAAGAAGCTGGAAGGATGCTGGCAACACCACAGAAAAAACCCAAACAACCTCTAATTCTAGGGGGGGGGATCACTAAAATGAACTGATAGCTACTCATTCTTGCAGTGTGCATAGGCAGGGGAATGCTAATGTTTTGCTTCCCACTTACTGCACTTTGGTTCCCAGCGCGGAGAAGATGCAGCACCACCTGCACTGCTTTTGGGATGACACTGCACCAAGGGATGCACTCCAGGCACACAGCACCGAGTGGGGCTGGCCAAGAGTGAAAGCTCAGGGACTGTCCTGCTCACCCTGAGCTGCACTGGCCAACTCCAGCGCGACGTGACAGCACTGGGCAGATGGAGTGAGAGGAACCTGGACTGCACCTTCCCCGCAAGGTCACTCACTACACACTGTGCAGAGTCAGAAAGCAGCTCCCTGAGCAACTAGGAAGCTGTGAAGCAACAGAAAAAAAAAAGGGAAAAAAAGAGTAAAGAATCTTGTCGGTAAAAGAAATGAACAATTAGATTGTGCACAGAAGAAAAGCACGGCAGCCCTTGGACTCCTGCCCTCTGCCGACAGCCAGCCGGCACCTTCTTCCTCACAGCCCGTGCAGTTCATTGTTTGCAAGTTGTACACCACAGCTCAGAACTATTTGCTGCAGAAATGTTTTCAGAACCTGAAAGCAGCAGATCAGTTCAGCAGTTCAAGCCTCCCCTTGCAGAATGCCTCAGCCCACAGCAGGCTACACTACATGGAAAGCCTCCAGAAGGCTGGAGGCAGCTGGTTACTTGTGTAAAAACAGTAATCAGACCCCCAAAAATCCCAACCCATCAGCTCCATTCCATCTGTATGCTGTGCCTCAGCACCCAGTGCTCAAAGCAGCTTGAATGCCAACATAAACTTGCAAGATTCTTCTAACTGGAAGGCTTAACAGTGGTGAGAACACAGCCAGCTCCAAAGAGCCAAACGCTTGGCATCGCTGGCGGAGAATGCAGCTCGATACAGATCCATGCAGAATACTGAGTGTCACACAGCTGAGGCACAGCAAACTCTGCAGTGAACGAAGACAAAATAATAGGTGGAAAGTTCTGCATGGTCCCTGTGGCTTTCACTTCAAGGTATGGTACAAGTCAGGACAGGTACTGCGCTTACTGCAGAGACTCAATCATGAATGCAGCATCCACCACTGAGCAGGAGCTCTGAAGACAGACAGAACAGTCTTTGAATAGTATTGAAAAGAACAACCAGAAGAATATGGGACACGCGAGACTCAAATCAGGCTTGAGGGAATGCTTAAGAAGAGTTTTTCTATTTAGAAAATGAACACCACAGTGTGTGACCTTTCCAACTAATCTACTAAGTCACACACAAGTTCTAAAATGATGTAAACTCTTCCCAGCTTACCACATATTCCCACTAGGACAGCAGCAACGGCAGGCTACTTAAAGAGGGAAGCAAGCAATCCCCCATCCCAAAGGATGTAACAGGAACGTTACCAGCGCTACCAAGCCTGGAGGTACGCAAAAAAACAACAGAGGGAGCTAGGCTGACTGCAGGGAAGGCAGAGAGGCAGCAAAGAAAGGAAATGGGAGGGCAAGGCAGTGCAGGAGAAACAAGGATGCCTGGGAGAGCAAACTGTCTTTTGTTATTTCTATTATTCTTTACATTTCCCAAGCTCTACAAGCTGTCAACAGAGTACCTTCTCTTACAGAGTGTGCTTTGTAAAAGGTTGGTTATATTCTGCTCCATAGTCAAAGAATATGCAATTCAACAAAGTGGCTCAATTAAACACTACCCATTTTGACCTTGTGTGAGTTCCAGCACTTCTGTTTTCTGTGAGCACACATTTTAAAGCTAATACAGTTTTCCCTTTCAAAGGACCTGCAAGCAGTGTTTCTCCCAACAGTGTCTGACTGCCCAATACAAAGTCTTTTTTCAAGCATCTGCAGCTAAGTCTCTTGGCAACTAGAGATGTTCTGTTAACAAGCTTCTCTCCTCACTAATCAGTAGCAAAGGCTCTGGAGGACCAATACTTAATAAGGACCCGAAAGCTGCTGCAGATAACTGGAGCACTACCCAAGCTACTAGTTCAAAAGGGGAAATGCTGTCCCACAGGGCTGTGACTGAAGGGCAGGGAATCCCTGGCAGCCAGGCTGATGCAGGGATGGGAGAGCTGCTGAAGGTCTGCACCCACAGCGAGAGGAGGCACGTGGGTGAACTGCAGCACATTTAAGCATTTGTAGGTCACCTTTGGCAATGGTTTTTGTTTGGTTTTGAGAAGCACCATTGTTACAAGCAACAATGCTTTGGATCAGAGTTAACATTAAGCCCTTTGGCTGAATTACTAAAATGGAGAGTTCATGTAAATAGCTTCCTTTACCCCAGTCCCAGAAGACTGGCATCTGACCTTGGAGACTATGTACAGTCCATGAAATGTTAACACTTGCTCTCTCAACAGCTTCTCTGATCCATAGTTATTTTTATTTACTTCACAGGGATAACTGAATGCATTGTCTTTTAAAGGGAACAGGACAATCATGTTATTCCAAAAGCAAATCTGTTTTGAAATGCAATTTGTATCTAAGAATCAAATATTAAATAACATTCTCTCCCTCTCTCATGCACACAGAACACACACTGGAGTCTCTGCTTTGTGAGCTACATATCAAACACAATCCATTTGGAAGTACAGGTTCCCCTTTTCCCACTGCCAGCCTACCATGGTGTTTGCAAGCTCCCAGAATGCAGCCCAGGCCCTGCATCACCACTGCAACATCTCAGAGTGGGACCTGGTTCAAAATCCTGTCTCACATACGTAAGCAAGTATGAAACTAATTTTCAAAGGTCTGCCAGCTCTGCAGGGTTTCACAGCGTGACACTGCCAGCCCTGCAAGGGCACAGCACTCCTGGCAGCTCAGGCACACCCGAGACTCTGTGCTAGGGGTGAACACTCTCTTGCCTGAAAAAATGCTGTGTCTAGGGTAGTCTTTCTTACTGGTTGTGCCTTACTCTTGTCTCAACCACTACAGTGTCTTAAGACAAAAGACTGATTAGGCTTATCAGGCTGGTGATCTCACTGACAGCAGATCAATAAGCCAGGAGAGCAGCAATGACCCTAGATGTGGGCAGTCTTGCCTGCTCCCTCCCGGGAAGCTCTCTTCTCCCTCCAGGAAGCTTTCTGGTTGGACTCACACCTCTGACAGCTGATACCAAAGGGAGCTGGGCACATCGAGAATGTGAATTGCACTAGGGACTTCTTAAACAGACAGCAATTTGGCCCATACATACAAGATCAATACCAAGTGTGTCATTGATCATGTTGTTTCCCTGGGAGGGAAAACCTGAATTTCCAGATGCTGTCTGCTACATCACAGGAATATAAGAACAGTGACAAGGTCAAACATCCATGCTTATTCTTTCAGATCTCAGTCCTGCTGCTGCTTCAGCTGACCATGGGTGCTTCTGACACGTCTGCTCCTGTCTCTGTGAGGGTCCAGAATTACATGACTGACTGGTTTTCTTTCTCCTCTCTGAAAGGACCCAGATGGTAGTGCTTGGTGACCACTCACATGCCCCGAGGGGCATCTCCTTGTGTGTGTGTCATCAAACAGCTCTATTTTGTCACTCCTCCTTTTCAGCAACACAGAGCAATTGCAAGGACTGCACAATCCATGCCAGAAACGAGAACACTGCCCAGCCCACCTGGCTTGTCTGGCTCCTGGTGCTAGGGCCAGTGACACCAGCAGAAAACGCGGAAGCTCAGGAAGGTGCTACCTTCTGTTCTCAGAGCTGCAAGCACAAGCCAGGAACACATGGGGATGCCACAATAATCCAAACCCATAGCACTCCCAGAGATCACTCCCTAATTTCAACTCTGGAAAGACTCAGTAATGAGCTGACACTACAGAAAGCCTCATCTGGTACAAGCAGGTGTGAAACGGATCTCTCTTGTTAATGGTGAAAGGTTTTAAATGGAGGAATCTCAAGGCTGGAACATGCTTACTCTCTGCCTTGGTAGGGCTTGAATCCATGGCTTTTTGGAGCATATTGCAAGCCTTTTCCATTTAGCTAAGCTTTCCCAAAGGAACAAAAGAAACAGAAAGATGGCTGGCAAAGCTAATGAGGATTGAGAACTTGAGGAAAATTATTACTTTTTGTATTATATAAACAAACGTGTTTTAACAACTGTGCATTCATGTATTCATGCCAGAACATGTGTGTCTTCAGGGACTTTTCCTTAAACTGAGAAAACCAAAACCAGGCAAAAATGTTATCCCTGCAGCCCCCACCTACAGCTCCGTGTAGCACAGCACTGCTGTCTGATCACAGCTGCCACGTGATGCAGCTGAACAGACCCCACATCTGAGACAGACTCTTCACTGCCACTACTAGTGCTGATGCCTAACTGTCCAGCCCAGGTTTGAGCTTAGTGTGTAAGATGTGCTTATCAAAGAGAGAAATAATGAGTGATTCCCTAAAGAAAAGCCCATAAAAAATAAATTAGAATTACACCACAACTATGTCCAGTAAGAAAATACAATGTGTTGCTGCTGGTATCTTACCAGTAAGTCCAAGAGCCTTGTAACACAAAAATGTCTCAGAACTAGAATCAACACTGAAAAACAACATCACTGTTAAGAGACTCCTTCCTTTAACTTGTGGCTGCCTGAACCTACCATTTTCTTTCCTTTGGTCTTCTGTGTGTGTTTAACCAAGGATCATGTGTTCCAAATTGCCCTTTTTTTGGCCTCAAGCCCCTGTAAAACTCAGCTTTGCAGTTCCAGATGCCAATCAGCTGCTCTGACTCCAGGAAGCTAACGAGCTCTTAGCTTCCTCCTGGCTCAGTAGTGGAAACCTCTGCAGAGTAGAGTTTACTGCAAAAGGAATCAGGCATTGGTCCTTGGCTCCAGATGCCACTTAAGTATATTTATTTTATTAAAAAACTTCTGACACTATTATTCAGAACTGTTTCAGATATTGAACAGCTTTATAAACTTTCTGTTGTAAATCCCCAGCAAGTAGGGAAGGACAACAAAGGCAAGAAACTCTACAGCATGTCAAACTGAAAACACCTACAGAGTAATACTTACTTAGTTGAAATACCCACACACTCTCAGACATTAAATACTGAGTTATGCAAGAAAGGTGAAAAAGGCACAGAAAATGCCTTCTTACCTTTACAGGCCTCCTGCCTCCAAGAAAGTGAATGAAATGCACTGGATCACAAGGCTGGGTATAGTGCCACCAAGTGCCCTCCCCTCCTGTATGACAGGCTGGACACAGTAGGCCGGTAAATCCAAGCTTGTAAGGGGCTGTGGAGTTGAAGAGAGGCCACAGCACTCTATAGTGCAAAGCTGTAAGGTCCAGCATCAGGTGGGAACCAGCAGTCAGACTGAAGAGTCTGCACTTACCTACCTGCACGGTGGTACCGCAGAGCTGGCAGCTACGGAGAGGCAACAGCAGCAGCTCTGGCAGCCAGGCTGGGGCCAGGGGCTGACTGCACCAAGTGACCAGTGCTTTGCCTGGATGCAGCAGCCACACTCCTCCAGACCTCCATGGATGCTGTTTCTCTCCACCAGGCCTGTGCTGAGCCAGGGTGTGGGAGGACCCACAGCATCTTCTGCAGTCAGCCCTTCTCTGCTCTTAGGTGCTGGGGTGCTGTACTAAAACCAAGGCAAACCCAAATTCCCCATCACTCGGGAATTTATAGAAACAGGATTGTTTTGTCAGGTGTGGGACTATGGGGGTTTCCACTGACTGCACTTCAAAACACTCCTGCTGCTGAGGGACCTTCTGCTCTGCTTTGGAAGCCCACACGGTCCTGACAGACGTTCGCATGGAGCAGCGGCGAGTGCTGCTTAGAGCTGCGACAGACAAGGATCGACAGACAGCATTTCCACTCGGGCTGGCACCTGTCAGGTTCTCCCCTTCGCAGCCTGTCTGAGCTTTATCTTCAGTGCCAAGGGAAAAACAGCTTCAAGAAAAAACCCCAAATCTTTTGGAGCTCACACACACTGAACTGTGCTTAGAAACCAATTTGAAAGCTCCTTTCTGGGTTACTCATGCTTCACCAAGTCTTCTTATACTTCCACTTCTCATCATGATTTTTATATAAAGTCTCATAAATGGTCACAAGCCATTACACAGGTATTTGGTTATTCATATCAATCCAGCTGCTTGTTAGAGGTCTGTCTACTCAAGGCAGTGAAGTGCTGCAGAGCTCCACAGCTTGAATTCCTCAAATAAGAAGGAAGAATAAATCTGTATTCTCCAGTGGATCCATCCTCACAGAAACATCAAACATCTCAAAATACATCCCAGCCTGAAGGAAATACTGGGATATAAACAACTAATCTTTTTGGGGGTCAAAGATCAGAATCCAAGCCGAGCAGGTCCATTCTCTGCTGCAGAAATGAGAGGTCAGTAGTTCCTACTCACTGGGACTGCGACCGAAGCCTGTTTGGTTCATTACAAGCAGAGTCCTGCAATCTTGCCTTTATAAGCAACTGCCATATGGAAAGACTCCCTCATGTTAATAAATAATTTATTATACTTCAACCCAAACACTTCCTCCAGTCCTGCCTGCGTCCTGAAATTGCTAATTAGTTCCTGCTCCGGCTTCCGAAGTCAAAAGTGTGTTTCAGTTCCTCTCTCCATGTCATGAAAGCTGCCTCATACACCCAAAGGCAGCCCAGTGCCTCTAATCTGTCTCAATTACAGTCACTATGCTGCTGTCAGGCAAGTATCTCCCGAGCACCCAAGAAAAAGAATTTGATGTTTTCAATGTCAAATAAACTTCAGGCCAGAGTGAAGCAGCAGGAACAGAATGTTTTCTTCAACTTCTCTAACAAAAAGTGAACCTTGCAACCCAGTTTTTTTATGGTACAGCGTTTGGTTACTCAATTCTCATGGATTTCAGTGTAAGGTAGAAACCTTAATGCCTCCAAGAACAGAAATTTTGCACCCATCCTCAAAGCACCATATCCAGGCAGGGACTACAGAGGATGGGAGGCAAGAAAAGATGCTGCTGCTCCTCCCTCATTTGAATTGGGACACACTGGGACACACCACATCGAAGGTGTGGAATGAACAGGTACTCTGCTCCTTCCTGCCAACCATTCTCTGCAGCTTCTTGGAAAACCAGGGAAGTTTCTACTAAATGTAAATCTGCCTGCAGCTTGGTGCACTGCCTGAATGTTGGATAATCAGAGGCAGAACAGACACAAAACCAGTTCTGCCCATAGAATCATAGGTTTCTTGGAAACACAGATCTTGCTATAAAATTTAAATTTGGAGCAGAATGGGAAATAAGACAACATGATCTGGAGAGAAGTAGCTCCCTGAAGCCTTAGCTGGCCAAACACACACACATTTCACAACCACAAATAAATCTATTTGCAAGTTAAAAAGAAAAGGAAAAGAAAAGAGATTGGGGCCCCAGCATGTAGCAATGAATGCGATACTTAGCTGAAATGAATAGAGGGAGCACAGAGACATTTTTCAAGAGGCAAAGGGGAACATTACACAGCATCCAAGTGCAGTGTGGCCCCATCTTCACCATCCTACAGCAATGGCCTGCATTCACAAACCACCAGAAAATCATATGAGAAATTTTACAACAAAGCCACAGCAGCCACTACCTCAAAGCAACTCTGACAGCTTCTTTGAGACCACTTCATCGCTGTGAAAATAGTGAAAAGATCCCTAACCCAATAGCCACTTTGTCTAGGACAGTTTTCAATGTCAATGCAGCTTTCTTATGGTAATATTATGCAATTAAAAATTGAGCTTAAAACTACCCATGTAAAAGATTCTAAGCAAAAGCTGACATTTACTGTGGAGGTTGTTCATGCCTATAGAAAACTCTGAAAAGGTCAGTATAAATGTAAATAAGGTGAGATACTTCCTCAAGAGTATTGAAATTTCCATCATGTTACAGCCTATACCCATTTCCAGTCATTCATACATGCAAGGCATTGTTATGAATGCCCTGATGGCTTCTATGAGCCATCTGAGTCCAGAGCTGCATCTAGAAATAGGTCTCTGACTGCAGAGAGAGGAGTAGCACCAGATTTGAAGTGTTTCAGGGCAGCTGGGATCCAGCCACTCAGCAAACTGCCAATATAGTTTAATGCTGACGGGTTTTGTCTCAGCATTGCTTTCAGCAAGGAGATGTGTCAGGTTTGCAAGGGATGTGCTTGTTAGATTTGGGCAGTTCTGCAAGGTTTTGCTTCATAGTTAAATTCTAAGTCACACATGCCTTTACCAATCCTTAAATTCTGGACACCAGCACTATCCTGCTGTCTCTCCTGGAAGCAGCGCTCATGTAATTGAGTAAATGGGATTAGGTATCACGCTCCTAACACCCTCAGCTTCTCATTCCTTGAGAAACTCCAAACACACTGCAATGCACCGAACACCTCAGTCATCCTGCCCATTTCTCATCACTCCTCTCACACACCTGCAGGTTGCCTTGTGTGCTCCACAGTGATCTCCGGCACATTTCACGACTCAGTGCACAAAGTATCCCAAAAGGGGAGTGGGAAACCTCCATCCGCAAGGAATGCACACTTCCAGCTTCCTAGGTGTTTAAAGGTCACTGGGGACACTCCAGTTAAGGCAGATCCTTTCTCTAGACCTTATTCTTGTCCCCCACACTTTGAATGAGTCGTTGGAGATGTTTTTCTTGCTCATCACTTTTAAGCTCTCATCAGGACAAGATGCAATTATATGCTCAATCATGATTACAGATTCGCAGGTTGTGATTTTAGAGGTCTCAAAACAAAACTCATTAAATATTCTTTCTGGCTTTGGATGAGAAGGACAAGAACCAGCAACATTTCCAAATGGAGTGGGCTTGCTACCTGGCTTCTTAGCATCAATGAGCAAGGAAGATGCTGTTTTAGGAATCAGAAAACCTCCTCTCTATTCCCAGCTCTGCCACTGAAATATTGGGCAACTGCACAACTCACTTCAGCAGGCTGTATATAAGAGAACACAAACTTGCTCTGTGTCCTACAAAAGCACCAGTATTTTCAGTAAAGAGATGACAAGGCATGCAAAACGTGACTGAAGTGGACATGAGGTGGAAGGACACCTCTTTGCACAGCCTCCTTCCAACTCAGCCTGAATCAAGGACTATTCCTGCACAGACCAGTAACATTTCATGCTATTACAAACTTCGAATTTTCCCTATGATCAAGACACAGAAAATTCAGGGCTGAAACTAATGATCTGTGAGGCTGAAATGAAAATGCTCTCCTTTCTACCACATACTGATCAACATTCACACTGACCACCTGAAAACACCTGGGTCAGCAATCAAGCTCTCAGTGGGTTCAGAGCAACCAGCAGTTGGACTGACATTGCTTTCTAAGCCATGCAGAGGTAAGATTCCCCCCACCTCCAGTTGACAGGTAAATTTAAGTGACTGCTTTACCATGTAAAATGCCTGACTCTCAGTTCAAGGTCATTTTTCTTCAATCCACAGTCAGAGGTACATAGCACATTAAGTCATATCATTCCCCTGTCATGCTGGAGAAGGGGGGAGCTGTTAAGGCTGTGCAGAGCACTCGGGGTTATAGAAATAAATATGGCTTTATATAGCAGCGTTCACATTTGAGCTACCTCAGAGTGGTTTACAAAGTAATGAGTCAGATAATAGGGCTGCAGCAGCTGTGCAGGTACATGCACTAGAAATTAATGCTGAGAAAACAGAAGTCTTAAATTTTTTATTCTCTTTATTTGCTCTGCTGCAAAACATGACTGCAGCTTCAGTCTGACTAATGAGCATCAGTGGCTTCTGCAATTCAGAATGCACAGGTTATCTGACATTCCAGTTTATTTTAATGTTCAGATTAACCCCATGATTAAAGCTCTCCATTAAACATAATAAATACTCTTCAAGCAAAAGTGGAAAAGAAATGCAGGTACCTCCCTGTCCTGGCTGCACTATAAGGAAGGCCTCTCTGCCTGATCTCTAGTACCTCAACTTGCAGTTAGTTCAGAATCATACAACTGTTTAATTCTCATCCCCTTTTCTCTCCTCCATCATTAGCTGTTAGAAGCAGACCCTCACAGGCTGGTTAATCGAGGTTGTGAGGACTCCATGGTTTACTGTGCTGGCACCAGAGAAAGCACTTGCTATAAGTCAAAATGTATTTGTCTTTGGAAAAAGCCTTATCTTGGGGGGCAACCTGATACACACCAATTAAGATGCATTTTACATACATTCTCCTTTCTCAGTTTCCATGAGCAAATAGACTCTCTCATTCTTCTTCTCTGAGTCACCTAACCAGCTGTCATGGAGTAAGTTATTTTGGAAAAATGTGCTGGGTTTATGTAGACATACTTTTTCTGGCTGACTTTGTAATCAGTTAAAAAGAGTCACACAGAACAACTAGGTTGAAAGAGAGTGTAGGAGGTCACCTGGGCCAGCTACTGCTGAGAGTCAATGCCAAATTTAGACCAAGTTATTTAAGCTTTTGTCCAGTCAGGTCTTGAAATCAGTCAGTGATAGAGAACCCTTCAAAACCCCTCTGAGGAACCTGCTCCAATGCCTAATTACAGGGCATTAGCCTGCAGTTCTGTGGGCAGAAGAACACCAGATGGGACAGACAGACGCTTTCAGTAAGACTTGAGAGATGAGTGTCTAATGTCGAGTTAGACCAAGTTATTTAAGCTTTTGTCCAGTCAGGTCTTGAAATCAGTCAGTGATAGAGAACCCTTCAAAACCCCTCTGAGGAACCTGCTCCAATGCCTAATTACAGGGCATTAGCCTGCAGTTCTGTGGGCAGAAGAACACCAGATGGGACAGACAGACGCTTTCAGTAAGACTTGAGAGATGAGTGTCTAATGTCGAGTTTTGAAAGCACCAGAGTCACACAGGGCTCCGAGAAAGCTATCCACCTTCCTGCTACTCCTAAAGGCACAGCCTTCAGGACACTCACCCAGAGCTGTAACTACCTCCTTTACTTATGCTCAAACTATTTCTGGAAATCTGGCAAGGGATTTAAATCAACATTACACCATTTTTCTGCCTCAGCTGTTCTGAAACTTTCTGCTGTTCTCTTAACTTGTCAAGCAGCTTTGTCAGCACAACTTTGCTGCGGTACTTTTGATGGACACTAGAGACAACCGTAACTTTGTGCAACAAGGTTCTTGTAATTGATTTTGACATGAAATTTCATCTCTAAATTCTGGCAGAAGCTGGGTTCCTCTTCCTTGTGCTTCATGGTGATACTGGCTAAGGAG
>NW_008674512.1:50447-51754 GCF_000695815.1 Acanthisitta chloris
TTCAAAATATTATCTCATTTTTTACGCATATGCTAAAAGGAGGGGAAAACGTCTCAGAGCTTTTGTTGTTATTGTTTCTTAACTGAAACTAAGTGGCATGGCAGAAGCTGATGTAATGCAACAGTGATGGATGGATGGATAGATGGATGGATGGAGCAAGTCTCACTGCAGTGACTGAGCCCCAAGACTGAGACAGTTACAGTTACGTGGATAAGCACCTCCCCACCAACTCCTGCTTTTATTACAGGGAGACTTTCTTGACACATTCTCATTTTATAAACAGTCCTTGAGCAATATCTGTATAATGAGCTCTGCTTTGTAATAACAGGCACTCTATTTCAGAGTAACAATGAGAATTGCTTGTAGAATAGAAATGCTAAACGAGACACGCAAAAATATATACACAACCCAAAGCTTGGGGAGGGAAGAGTATTAACCATTCTCAGCCAGAGCAAACAGTGCAGGGAAGGCTGTGAACAGAAAATACCATGACTGACAACTATAGCATTCCAACAGTAACTACTTTACTCATCAGAAATATTAGTCAAGTGGAAAGGACACAAAAATCCTATCAGTGGTTGAAGAGTTAAGATCCTTCACTGCCAGGGAGCATACATTGCTGTAGCCAAAGCAAATGTAGCTGGGCTGTAAAACTTGCCAAGGTTTCAGGTTCTGCATTGGTTTCTGTCTGTACCTATCTATACAAAGCATCATAAACAATACAGTTGAACTCCTCCATAAAAACACTCAGTAAATACAATATGCATAGTGAGAATACAAAGCAATTCACAGTATTACATATTTTCAAAATACTCTCTGCAACATGAACTCCTCGGTCCATTCCCACAACATCCCATTGGGATGAGTCACTATCATCCACCTTGAACAGAAATCACCTTTTGTATTTAATTTTTCTATCACTGTGGTGCTAGCAACATTTGGGATACACAATGGCAGAATTTTGCTGGTTTTACAAATGTATCATGCACACTCCATCTGCACTGGTTATCACAGCAGCAGTGAAAACACTAATTATTTTATTGAAGGTAATTATTCTAGTTATTATTTTAGTGAAGTAATTTTTCTAGTGAAGACAGGGGAAGTAGCAGACAATTCATGAACAAGTTCACTCTAGCCCCAGCATCTGAATGCATTCAACTTGCCTAAGGCTACTCAGCAAGTCAGTAGCAATGCTGGAATGGAAAAATGAGACTTACCTCCTTCCAGCTCTGTCTTTTGCTGAAGATCCAGATCACTCCATCTCCTTATTAGCTGCTGTAATTACCATGTGCTTGAGTGGAATTCCT
>NW_008674512.1:51779-63903 GCF_000695815.1 Acanthisitta chloris
TTATTATGCAAGTATATATAGGCTGTTCTAGTTTAAGATGCATAAGTCTCATTTTCTGTGCATTTATAACTTGGCCACAAATTCACATCAAGCTGGAAAGGGAATTTACCACCTGGGATTCTTATCTTTTGAAGATACTTCTAGTTATAATAATAGATCTATATTCTTGGGTGTCAGCCTCAAGCAAGAAGGAGCTGGAAGCTGACTGCTGGAGTTATTCTGTAGTCCCATGAGAGCCACAGGTGAAGGGGGAGATTCTTGCCTCCAACTGTCAGTTTTTCCCTCCAATGCACTGAGGAAGACTAAACATTCAAGAATGCAAGAGAAAGTTAAAGAGGAGGAATAGCTATGGATGTTCATTCTCTGTTTCTGAGATAACCGAAGTACCTTAGAGGTGAGTCAGATGTTTCTCATTCAGAAGGAAAAGTCTGAAGTAATTCAGAAACAAAGCTATCTTCCTAACAAGCAGTGATGGACAAGAACTGCCCCCTTGTGACTTCACAAAGAGCTTCATATCCTCAACTCTGTATAAATACAGAGCTGAATTAAATTCTTGTATCACAACAAATTGCTTCTCCATCCTCCCTGTCCCAGCAGCTATTTCCCACTGCTCCTTCAGCCTAAACTTCAAAGCTACATGACCTAAAACTGAGAGACATTCATACCATACAGTGTCCATGTTGGGGGTAGGAAGTTAATGCCATTTAAATATGACAATTTCTTTTCCACTTTACAATGGTTATATTCCTCCATGTAGCAGAACTCTTCCAAGTTCCCAACTCAAATCTTCCTGAAACAGTCTCTCTTAACTGGGCAATTTGTAGGATAAGTCTAATCACACAAATAATGTGCTTCCCCTTACCACAGCTGCAAGAGTTTTTCTGTTCCACAAATGTCATTTCACCCTTACTAAGGATCTAGCATGTCTTATCTGTAAATACAATTTTTGCCTGGATGTCCCCATGGACGAAGCAAGGCACTGGAAATCGCAGCTCAGAGCTGCAATGTTGAGGCATTCTCAGAAGTGAGAGAGCAATGGTTTGACAAACATGGCAGCAATTACCAGAATGCAAAGCCCAAACTATTCTTCACATTCCTGAGCAGACAGATAACACCAGAGCAAGAGCTGTAATGGTCTCAAATTCTTCTCACATGATTTGGTGGAATAACTAAACCCCACACAGCAGAGCTGTGAGTCTCAGCAGCACTACTGTACAGTTACTGTGCAGGGTTTCAGTCATATCACTAAGCATTTCTCCCAGAAAAAGATTTGTTTCCTCACAGTCTCCATAGTAAGAATGCTGTAGGATAGAATCGTATTAACAAGTGAAAAGAATTAGTGGCAGAGTTCGGCAAGGTCATACACACTTGGGAACAGCAAGGCTGAGCTGTGAGTCCTTACTGCTACTTGAATATTTGTGCAAAAATAACTATGACTATACAGTAGTCAATGTCTATGTGAATGATCACACCCAGCAATGGTGACAGTAACACTACAGATAAGGCAGACCTGCATCTTCCACCTCAAGACAAGGCTGACCCCAAGACAATGTGTGCATACCTCAGTGACAACACATGCATCTAGTGGCTGGCAACTGCTGCCATACCCAGGTAACTACTGAACTACAAGCAACACAAGTCACCTGAATGTCAAGAACAACCTAAAAGGACACAGCATGTGAAGAAAACCACCTTCAGCCTAGAAACGAACAGTGACCTAACAAAACAAGCAGACTATAAGAGAACCTTGGACACTCAGTGATGTAACTTAGCTCCTTCTACAAGGTTTGCTGACTCCTACACAACAGAGCACTCCGTTTTATTAAATCCAGATTCTAGCAATATAATGCAACACAAAAACAGAACTGTGCCCCTTGCATGTTTGCCAAAGTCCTGCTGCAGCAGCATACATCAAGATAAAAGCCCAAAAGATTTTGTCTAGTTGCTGCTGTTTAATGCATTGCATGACATTCTCTTCCCACAGATACCTGTGGATAAACACAAAATGAGGGGAAAATGTGCTGCTTTAACTGCTCAGCTGGTTAAATACCTCTTAAAAATAGGCAGGAATTGGGGCTGCTTTGGTTTTTTTAAACCTTCTGCCATTGGGTTATGTAGAAGGCAATGGAGGTTGTTCCACGGACAACATCATTCAATGGCCAAGCTGTTCAAGACTTATTACCTGCACAAAAGCAACAAGAGGGGACCAACCCTTAAGAATTGTGCTAACGATTTATTTTATGTAACCTCTGTGCAGCAAGGTGAGCTTCTCACAAGACACTGTGAATCACTAACAACTAGGGCTGCTTTAGCAATGAAGTCCAGCAGTCTGCATGGGTATGACACAAAACTACCACAAAGAACCGACTGGCAGCAAGAACTGAAAGAGCTGCTAACAGGAAACATCATGACAACAAAAGTGTTTATTCAACCGGTATTAAATTCAGCTGTCCCTGAAAAGTGAGGCAGACCCTTCTACTTGCTCCTTCTCCTGCCTTGTTGGCCTACATAAAACTTCTCAAACAAGAACTGCAAAACATTTCTAATCAGGTACAATCCTACAGCAAGTTTCCTTTTAGGTAATGCTGGAGTATATGTTGGGACTAGGACTGAGCGAGAAGTCAAAGATAAACACCTCATCTCTGCAAATGAGTCACCACCACCCATCACTGCTCATCTCATCTCAAGTTTACAGAGAACTTGTGTTGTCTGTAATCTCTGTAAAAAAACCTCTCCAAAAAGAACAGCACTCCTACTGGAATGATTTTCTGTTTTAAGAAAGTTTTATCAAGTTAACTATTGATGACAGAATTTTGCACTCCGTTTGAAATCCATCCTAGAGAATAAGCATTAAACCCTCTCTGTATGTGGCTCCTGTAAGAAGAACATAGAGCACTAAAACACAGAAGGTGTCACAGTGCATCAATACAGGCAACAACTCCTACAGGCTTAGGGTGGTTGCCTTGAAATGAAAATACCCATTGTTCAATGATCCACTAGGTATTAGTTCAAATTGCTTGAGTTGTCATGTTAAGAACAGTAAGAAGATTTCAGACTCATTCTTTCCATTGGAAGGAGGTATCTTAGGGCAGAAACCAGACAAAAGACACAACATTACTCTTGGACCTCCAATTCACATTTCAGCTCCATCTCCACATATGATTTTTCAAACCTTTCAGTTTCAGCCCGAAACTTACAATTTATGTTCTACATAATCAAATTTAACAGATCGATAAAGATCACAAATAAGAGTTTCCACCTGTAGAGCACAGCTCAGCAGGCCAGAAAGGAAATCATGCACTTGTCACCAGCTCTGAACAAACAAGAACATTCAACGTACGAATTACAGAAGATTATGACAATAAAGTCAGAGTATTCCAGAACATTTACCAGTCAGCTATGGAAAGAGTATGCACACAAGAAAGGAAAAATCTGCAGGTGCCTGCTCTGAATTTCTTGCAAATGTTGAGAAAAAGAATGGGAATTTAGAGGTACTAGGCTAGAGAGTGTTTGGCAAGGGCAGGCTCCATATGGGAATTTTCCTATTCGAGGCAATAAACTTTCTCTGACTCAGAGCATTAAGAGACCTATGAGAAATCTTTCAATGCTTTGTAAATTATGAAAAACACACGGGACCAAAATGAACACTCAAGTTAGTAAAGCAACAGAAACAAGAGATACTCAATAATTCTGATAGGAATTCTCAACAACGTGCAGGAAATACTTAAAAGATGTTAATAAAAGAACATGTTACTTGCTCTCACAGAGGAGATCTTCTCAGTCCCTCAATTTCCACCAGCAGGCACAGGAAGGGTGTGGATGGTACCATTAATCAATCAGTTCTACTCACTTATTCACAATACGACAATCAAAGTTAATGATTGAAGGGAGCTGGAAAGGGCAGGTGAGTGCTTGAGTCAACTTGTAAAGATTTAAAGAAAGCAAATTAAAATGGCAGTGAAATGTGAACAGCAGCCGATCTTAATTACAAACCTGAAGCCATGGTGCAGCTTCAGTGAAGTTTCTCTCTTCTTCCACTACATGTTGCCTTTAGCTGAAGACAAATTGCTGGCATTTTTGTAATCTACTAAGTTAAAGTCATTACCCTGACAGTGCCAGGAAGTCTAATTTCCTGGAGCAGTAATACAAAGATTTATAAGGGAATTTAAACACTCACCTTCTGGAATAGAAAATCTATCATCAGCATCAGGCTGCACGGAAAGTGACTGAGGATTTCAGATAATGGAGAAGAAGAAATTCACCTACTGACAAGTTCATCCAAAATCTCATTCCCTGCCTACACAGGCTGCTGACCAGGGTAAGTGTACACACAAAGCTGAGCTTTCAAATAAATTCAGCTTTTCTGTGAGGTCTTTGCTGTAACAAAATAGACTTGCTCAATTATAAGCAGCTTTAGCACTAGTTCAGTATTTTGGCACCACTCTCTCCTAAACTTATGTTCCCATCAAAATGGAAGTAAGCTTAGGTAATCAAAATGGAAAAGATAAATTAATTACCACTTTAATAACTGACTGAAAGGAGAGAATGAGTTAGCTCATCCACCAGGCTGCAATGTACCTGCACATCTCCCCGTGGCTGAAAACTTCCAACTCCATAATGAGATAAACTGAAATCACAGCTGAACTTCAACACTCAAAGCACCTTAGAACACCTGCTGTTATGCCATCTGATCTATATGCACATAAACAACGAGCCACGAGATCTGCTTAAACCAAACAGCACTGAGGTTTGGATTTAATTAGGAATAACCTAATGCTGATTCCATATAAAAAGCTGTTCTGCTGCCTGGACTTTCTCCTCCCATGCTCTGGCACTGAGGAGCAGAGGTGGACAATCCAACACTTTCACATCAAGGAGGATTAAACGTTACAACCTCTGTAACACTGACACATATCCATCCTGATTCTTCTCAGAAAACCTTAGTGCAGTTTGCCATCTGAGACTGCTTTCCACTGCATGACTAACCCTGATCTTTCCCTCGTGCACGAGACTCCTGTCACTGTTCCTGCCCAGCAATAAGGACTCTGAACAAAGCACAGGAGCTGTACTACACTCTGTGTTTAATGTGCACACAGGAGACAGCAGCACTCACACTGTGGCAGTGCAGAGGGAGAACACGCTGCAGAGGAGGCAGCCAGCACCACTACTAGTGACCTACTTTATACTGGGGAAGGGATTGCAGCAAGACTTTTTTTTCACCCCTCACAGAAGCAGCAATTTTTGAAAGTCCTAAATTTAGCAAGGTTCTGAGGACAGCATTCATAATTTCTAGTCAGTGCTGTTCCCTTCTCTATGAAAGCTCTTATCACTTCCCCCCAAAATTTATCCCCTCTCTCTTTGGCTGTCGGGAAAAAAAATATGCTCCTTTCAACAAAGAGGAAACAAGAAGCTTCTCTCCCACAATCTTCCCTCGTGAGGACAGCAGTACTCTGGACACTGCCAGAGCACATACATTTATTTTTTAATATCAGATGAGACAGCTTCTGAAAGCACTGCAAGTTCTCCCGTCTGACATTATCCAGTTTACCACAGATAACAACCCTGAACTGGAAGCTTTCCCCTGCCAGAATGCCTAGCACATAAAATTATTAAAGGCTTAGAAATGGTTTCAGGGCTGCTCAAATGATGTGCTGCAGCAAAATCTGATTCCCATTAAAAAACCAAGAGCAATCAGGAGGAGACTCTAGTTTACTGCTCTGAGAAAAAGAATTGCCTTCATTTCTTCATTCCTTTCCAGAACAAACAAATTCCAGGGAAAAAATAAAATTCTAGTGTTTAAACCAGGTTATAACTCACAAAACCCTTTGCATTGTGAAGGTGCTCCTAAGCTGTTGCCATGGGGTAACCCCAGCTGGCAGCTAAGTACCACCAGGACAGATGTTCTAAAGGAGGACTGAGGAACCTCTGGCTCCTGCACAGACACTAGCCAGCTCCCACCCACAATCCACAGAAGTTTCTGGTTTGATGATGTTTGGCAGAGATTCCTACAATTAAGTAATTTGGAGACCAAACTGCTGCTAGTTCCCAGCTTTTCAAGCAATCCTGAGAGCAACTCTCAATTATGCTCAGTGGTCACACCTAAGAATATTTTACAAGGAAACCATCATGTCAAGCTCTTGAAACCTCATCTTTAGATCCATGAGATAAGCTCCATGGATGTTGACTATAAGATTACAGGAAACTTAACAACACTACCTCTCAATATTTGTTAACTCTCACGATGTTCATTTGCTGCATTGCATGAACAATCTTATTACTGCAGTTTCATTTGCCCACAAAGATTCCAGCTGAAAACTCACTTTAAAATGGCTTTAATAATACATGAAAGAGATTAATCTATAATTGTTGATTTTTGAAATAGCACTTCATCGTGTCACTCAATCTGAGTGCTTTTGATCATTAAAACTTGCATGATTTTTCCATCTCAGTAAGGAGGTTCTGCTCAGCTGAGAGCTGATCTCATCAGAGCCAATTACACTCTATAGCAGAGATCTGACCAGAGCTCTTAAGGGCTTTTAAACTGCAATTTTATTTTCCTTACTTTAACAAACAATTCTAAATTCAAGCAACCTTGTCAGAACCTTTACTATCCAGGAAATCTCATGTAAACCTGATGCTTAGCAGGGAACTTCTAGTTAAAAAGTGAACAAAAACACATCACTGACTTGATTTTTTTACTCCCAGCACACAAGTGAATAGCATCTCCTGCCTTTTTCCATGTCAAAGGCCTACTTTCAAAATGCTGTGGGATTAATCTCCTGACCTTATCTAGCATGAGACATGTAGTCTATCTGGCTTATATTAAATGGAGTATCTTGAAATTATCAAACCAAACATATTCATGAGTGTGAGATTTCTAGCAACTGAATATGGTAACAAGCTGTGTCAGCTCAGAGACAGATATGCTTCCCATCAGATCTGCCATATCACTCCTACCATTAACAGAGCCACATGAAAGATTTTTATCTTATTTTAAAGAAAGTTACGCAAGATAACATTTCTTTGCAGAAATTCTTGATCTCCATCTTTTCCCTTTAGTGGCACCTACATCTCAATCACATTTAGAAAGGAATGGAAGTGCTGAAGCCCTGGTTATGTTTTGCATTCCTGTCTTTTCCTGCGTCCTTAAGATGTCTCCTTGCTCTGCACTGTGATCATGGTATTCCAGTGAAGGGTGGTTAGGAGAAGTTTCCTGCAGCTCTCTGGATAGGGTGGCTCTGCAGCACCTAAGAGTTACATTAATATCTTGTATTATTGCACAAGATATACTGTGTCTTCTGCAATAATGCACCAAATGAAAATGAGTGTTTAGACTTGAGACTGGAAACTGTATCCACTGTAGAGGGTATCTGTAAATGGATTAGAGCCATCTATATATTAGAATTCGTTTGCATATCATCAATCAGAGCTTCACTGTGAGCTCGAGAGTGCAGCACTATGTATGTATAATTATTACACCATTACTGGCTGTCAGCACATCTCTAAGGATCTCAGACACAGCCTCTTGCTGCCCTCAGTTAAAAGCAAGGAAATTGAAGCACAAATAAATTGCTTCAATCAATGTCACTAAGAGAGCATAATTCAGGTATCCCAAGTCCAGGGAACTCTCCATTGAGTCACACTGTCTCTCTATACTTTCCA
Organism: Acanthisitta chloris; assembly: GCF_000695815.1. Lineage (NCBI taxonomy): Eukaryota > Metazoa > Chordata > Aves > Passeriformes > Acanthisittidae > Acanthisitta > Acanthisitta chloris. The sequence goes on from NW_008674512.1 coordinate 59,442, forward strand.
AAATTCTACAAGAGATGCAGGAAGAGTAGAATTTTTCTTCTGAGGAATACTCAGGTAGTTCTGGCAGCTCAGACCATTAAGGTGAGGGTGCCTGGGAGGCTGACAGGGTGACACCGCAGCAGTTGCCATGACAATGGCTGAATCTTTGCAGTGACACTGCACACACTTCAAAACCTGTGCAAGTCTCAAAACACCATCCGATGCAGTAAGAATTCTGACAAGATCCCAAATCACCTTCTCATCTCCAATTAAAAAAAAAGTACCATGCATGCAAGTAGGGAATGCAGACTGTGAAAGATTTCAGCTCTGCCAGAGCTGAAACACAAAAGCACAATGCAGAAGAATTTTTCTGTGACCCTCCTGATTCAGGAAAACTAACAAGCACTGCTCACTACAGACAGGGAGGAATACTGGGTTCAGGGAAAGACTGACTATCAGTAAAGGCAAAAAACCTGAACTCATTCCCTGCCATCCAATTCAACAGAACTCTGATGAATGACAGAGATGCCAGGAAAGGGGAAAGTTTAGTGGTAAGTAACCTCACCCAATGCATTTCACAACTCCTTACAGTCATCTCTGGTGCAGGCAGTTTGCAAAAGGAGCTGTAAAGGAGGAGAGCATGCACTCACCCCTCTCTGTAGTTACAATCACCTAACACCAAATCAGATGGGCTGCTACAAGATTCCACCAGTTCAGCAGCCTTATGTAACAGCTGCTTCTATCCAGCACTGAATACTAGATAACAGCACGAACTGACACATCCATTATTTCAATTAACTGACTACAAAGGAAAGAGATCAGTGTGATATGCTCATGTCTCAAGTCCCTTTAAGAGTCACCAGCTCCTAATCTACTTGTTATTTCCAAAAGCACAAACATTAGCATTACCTTTTGCTGCTTCAGACCGCTTAGGCAGATCAAGTGTATCAAAATTCCTGTCCAAATCTCCATTCTTCTTTCCTGTGCAAAAAAAGAAGACAACAGATGGAAAAGACTGTCAGCATACTGACAGGTAAGTTACTGTCATGTGCATCTACAAGATGAGAGAAGATACAGACCCAGAATATAAATCACAGAGCATTACCCACACTTGTGTGTATCTGACTTGCAGTCTAGCTGCACAGCTATGGTTTTAGCATGAGCAACTTAGGGACAAAATCCTGTGCTTCTTTCAGGTTGATCTGCAAACAAGCTTAGCACTAGCATTTCAGTGGGTTTTAAGAGTGCTTAAAATCTTGGAAAATGGTGCCATTTCCCTTCTTGGCAAAGCTATGCCCCTCCCTCAGAAGCCCAGTATTTACTTGTTATCTTCACAGAGAAATTCTGACCTGAAGCTTAGCTCAAGCAAAAACTCAGCAGCAGAGGAAAAAAACAACAGGCTTGCTTTGCAGCCTCTGTTCTCAATACAACTACCAGGCAGGAAGACCTGGATTTAATATATTGTATAGACAGCATCCAACAACTTAACCTTGAATTGCCCTTCAATCGATGAAATGTCACTTTTACTATTTATTAGAAGCTAATGGAAATAATTCCATACTTTCGCTAAGAAACTGTTTCAAACCATTACATCAGCTTTGATTTATACAATCCTTCACAGAAAGCAGAACAATCCCTGGACTTCAGTTTTAGTTAGGGTGAGAATTCAAGGTTATGTAAACAGCTGGAGAGGGAAGGGTTAATTTTCATCCCATCTTCTCCCCCCCAAGGAGAGACACTGCCCTGGGTAAGCCCACATGGATGCTGTGGGGTAAGCAGGCACCTTGCCATCAGAGGAGTACTGGTATCAGAGAGAGATTTGCAAGGCAGTGCAGGAATCTGCATGGCTTCTGAGGATTGCAGGGTACAATTCAGCTTTCCCAAATTCTTTTGAGGAGGGAAAAATCAAGTTATTTAGTCCCTCTCCCTCAAAAGCAGGGAAGGCAGGTGCGATGGGATGAATTCAGACCATGCAATTTAAGCTGCCAGGAGTGGCTTCTGTACAGGGACTCTACCAGGCTGCTAATGGGGGTTTTACAGGAAGGGCTGAAAGCTCCACCAGTCAGGATGCTTAAAAGCAAACAGGAAAATGGTCCTTGAAGACATAACATGGGAGTCTTCACTGGCAGTAGGTCATGAGATGGGAAAGGTCAGTCCCTGCCTTGTTCTAGCAGGGGGTTGGTACATGCACAATGAATTCAATGACTCACTTTACCTTTCCTCCTGACTAAAAAAGGATAAACATACACAGTACTGTATAGAGGAGAATTAGAGCTTTTAAATACCAATATGAATATTTAGAAATAACATCAAGTGAAAAAAACCAAAAGCTCAAGGCAGCATTCCATCTTTTCCCTTTCTCTGGGAGGGGATGGAATCACACACTTGTGTTTCGAAATGCCAACACAGAATACCAGCCAACTTCAACTGTTGTGCAAAACAAAACATGCATCTAGAAGTCCTGCTTGTCTGAAATAATTTCCTTAATTAAAGCATGTAAACGCCCATCTAAGCTGCCAAAAGATCATGCAGCCAGGCACCATCCCACTCCTCTGAAAGGTATCTTTTCTAAAGGAAGGGACAAGAATTAATGGCATTTTGCAGCCTTACATCAATTTTTTTGCTCCATGAAAGAAAGAGAAACACATAGCTTGGGGAACCAAATACCAGCAAGTAAAAATGTACATCACCAAAGGACATTGCATTTCATAACGGCAGCTGAACCCAGTTACTGGCTGCAAACCCTTGTTGACTCTTGGAGCATTGACAGGAAAAAGCAGGGCAGAGGGAAAAAAAAAATTATTGAAGGAAGGAAGTCAGTGTTTAGGAAAGATTACATACTTAAGGCAGACCAATAAATGTGACTCCATCTTATCTACAACTAGGACAAACTGTTTTTTCACATGACCCCAAATTTCCTATCTCTGGCATTAGCTCGTTTAGACCTCAGAACATGTACTCGGAGAGCCTGACCTCACTCAACACAACCACTCATTTCAGAAGTTCTCTCTATAATTTAAAGGTTGGGTTTGGCACTTCTGTCAGCCCTGCAGAACTGAGATGGCACAGTAAGAACTCCCTTCTTTCCAGTGCAATGTGTAGCAAGCACTCTGTGCACAACCTGTTAAGGACGAGATTGTCCAGGAGCACAGTGTTGGCTGCTACATCTCTGAGCTGGCAGTGCTGAAGCAGCTGCCTATCTACTAACTCATCCTTCACTCAGACAGCAACCTCCACCTGTGCCCTGGGCTCTCTCTCGCTGCCTCAGCTCCTGGGCCAGACTGCCAACCCATGCCAGCTTCAAGGAGCCTTTGCTAGTTTGTGTCTCAGCCCTCTGAGAAACTCTCACCTGGCAGGCCAAACCCATCTGTTCAAACCAGAAGCTGCCAGCTGTTTACCAATGGCAGCAGTTCAGAACACAGAGCTCTGACCAAGGGGATTTCAACTCTACAAATTACTTGCTTAATCAAATGGAGCAGAGGCTAGGTTCAGAAATACTCCAAGCACCTACATTTCTCAAGGCTTTCCTACAGACAGAAAGTGACCAAGCTGTAAGAAGCCTCCAAAACCACCCAGAAGGCAAATGTTTCAATCTGCAGCCTGGTTGGTATTTTTCTCACTGGATTTTCACAGGACTCACAAATATTGGTTCGGAGTTTCTAAAAAGGCTGAACAAATTTAGCAAGTTCAAGAATCTACAGATTACAAACCTCTCAGTCATCCCCATGTCTAACTGACAGCATGAGAAAACCAGTGGCACTGCCAAAGAATATGCAGCTCTGCATATGATCCTCCACCCTGTCAGTAATGCTAGAGCATTTGCTCTCAACACACACAACCCACGTGGCTGAGGCTTGTACAGAGCACACCACTGTCACTTCCCGGATCTTCACAACCAGGTTGTGCACCACGGGGGTGCTGAAATGGCCACACTTGCAGGAGAAGTTCATGATCCTGCTTTTGGACATTTCAATTTTTACACTTCTGTGCATCTCTGGATACTGCAGGTTTTCCACACCAAGGTACGTGAGAGAGAGCCGATGCTGTTGGACCAGAAGCACAGCTCCAAACTTTGCCAAGAGACAGGCAGCTCTGGACATGCCTGCTGACAGGTCTGCTTTATGAGACCTGGCTGTAGGAATTGGCACAGCACTCTGGTTTGGGGAAATTGCCTGACATGAGACTTGCTTGTGCAAGATGCAATTTACAGTCCTTGAAACAGTAGGATTAAAATTCTTTTCCTCTCCCCCCTCTCTACTTTTCATTATGTAAGAACAACCAAAACACGACCTTCGGCATTTTCAATCTGTCAGAAACTCAGCACAGACTCTGAAGTGTGACCCAGCGTTATTAACCACTAATGTTGTTGTTGATCTTCCTCAAATGTCGTTTTGCTTTACTGGATAATCAAACCAGCTATGCAGCTAGACCATTTTTGCTGAATTCCCAAACGCTTTCTTTCTGGTTACGAAACTGTTGAGGG
>NW_008674512.1:63932-65571 GCF_000695815.1 Acanthisitta chloris
CCCCCCAGTCTGTGCTTGTTAATACACCCACTGAACTGCCTGCAGTGGAGTGACAGAAAGCAAAGGCTGAGCTCTGTCTTGCCAACAAGCCAATCCTGCATGGGCTCACCAGTCACAGGCCAAAATCAGTGTCTTGCTGAACACCACTGAGCACCGTTTGCTTCATGGAGCAATTAGGCTTTGTTGGTTGCGGGTTCTTTTTCCTCCTCAACATTTCTCCTTTGGCTCAACCCTCCAGAACCCATGATCTGAAGCTAGTGTCACAAACTGAAAATGCCCCTGCCTTCACCCCTGAATCAGTCTCAGTAGCACAGTCTCCAGGGCACTCACAGCCTATCAACTTCCGAGCCCAGAAGGGAGAGAGGGAAACTTTAGCCTCGGACTTGTGTATTCCAGTTGCGATTGTACTTATTCTGCTGGGACGTGAAACTAGAGGCAGCGTGTCCCTGGAGGCAGTTTCTGAGGGTAGCTTCATGTAGCTTCTCTGTGTGCCAGTAACAAAGCTGCAGCAGCCCAGGCATGTGTGCCCAAGCAGACAAAATACCAAGGACCCCTGAGAATACACGTCCAAGCTGCTGAGTCTCCCAGCTACCACTACCCAGAGCAGCCAGCACAGCCATACTGAGATATGACAGGGCTGGAGAGGCAACCTGCACATGGAGGTGTTCCCTCCCTCATGGGGTTAGCAGCCACTTGCACATCAACTCCCTCACTGCACTTACACCAGGAATGAATAAAACCTTGTGTTCTCTGTTCTCAGTGTGGAAAGACCAAACTGCAGAAGCTCCCTCAGAGGATTTCCATGTCTGCTGAAATGAAGAGGAGGATGCAGGAGGAGCAGAGGAGGAGGTGGATCTCAGCGCTTAGCCTTGCATATGAAAGCTGAACAAAGCATACTATGGCGATGATGAAAAGAAAGGATTGCAGACTCACCTTGATTGAACCACTCCTCTAATTACCAGAAAAGCAGCAAAAGGAAAACAAAAATTTACAGGATGAAGAAAATACAAAGGAACAGTCACAAAGAGGCAGAATTTCACAGCATAGGTTCAAAACCTGAGTATTACAAGAACACTACAGAAGTTTCATCAATTAAAAAAAACCAAACCAAACCAAACCAAAACCTCACAAACATACAAAACAAAGCAGTTTACCAAGAATGTAACTTCAGCTCTTTTTTCTTTCTCTTTTCATTAAATGAAAAGGTGCTCACAGAATTGAGGGGACAGAAAGACGATTAGCCCTTTGCAGAGGTGTTTGAAATGCTGTGATCAATGACCATGAAATAAAATAAAATAAACATGGAAACACTGAGATTAAGTGAACAGGAGGGGAGAAAATCGATCTATTTTAAAGTCCTAGAATGAGAAAATTAAGGCAGGCTCAGACCAGTATTCACAGACATTTAACAGCAAGACAAAGTTTATGATTTTAAAAGCACATTTATGAATGGACTTCAGTTTTTACTTTTCAAACACAAGAGTTGTCCGTTACCCTCTATCCTTCTGATCTACATCCTACCAGCTGTGAGCTCAGTACTATCACCAGGTGATTCCCCTCTAGGGTACAGCACATTTTAAAAAGAGCACTGTGAAAGGGGGGAAAAATGTTAAAATAAGCTCTGGAAATTGTAATTTCC
>NW_008674512.1:65597-97148 GCF_000695815.1 Acanthisitta chloris
CTGAGTGCCTGCACCGCTTGCTGCTATCCACAGGCCCATCCTCATGGATGACCTGATGCTTCAGATGATAAACAGAAACTACCCAGGTGTGCAGGCACAGGAGGTGCATCCAGAGGTCGGCCCAGAGGAGGCAGGCAGACACCTGAGGAAGGACAGCCACCCCAGCAGCTTGTCACTGCCATGGAGGGGATGCTGACAGTTCTCAATCAGCACACTCCCCTCCTCCCACAGGGCACTCAGAGCTTTTATGTCTGAAAGTATTCCCATTGACTGTGTTGCTCTCAAGCAACAAAACAACAGGGAGTGCAAGTGGCAGGGAACAGGCTCGAGCCAGCACACGTGCAAGGTTTCCAAGGGATGTCACGCTGCAGGTTCAGCCACTCACTGTGAGAACAGGCTTGCCAGGCAGGTAAAATTATTTCTTTAGTTTTTTTCCCCAGTCATTAAAAGATTCCCATCCTTTTTTCTTTTTATTTTTTTAACCACAGTTTAAATCTAGTTGATGACAGACTAGTCTGCAAAAGCAAGTTCACACTGTGATGACTTCCCTAACACATATAGAAGCACATGACATTTTAATACCATGTACAGGTCAGATCAAAGAAAGAGTGATGTGCAGCACACAGTCCATCAAGTTCGAACAATTCCATTCAGTTCTTCAGGACTCAAACCCTTCCTTAGGCCTGGCTATAAATAATAAGCCAAGATGTGAGTACACGTGAATGAGGAGAATGAAGCCTGGACAGAAAATGGAATTCGTTATCTCTGAATTCATCTAGAATAGTCATTTCTCTAAAACAACAAAGGAAACAGAATTCAGTCTAGAATAGTCATTTCTCTAAAACAACAAAGAAAATGGATATAATCTGATTGTCTCTTTGCAAAGGAAACACGGAAGGAGGTTACAAAAACTGCTAATCCTCTCTTATAACGAAACTCATTTGCAACACTCACACCCCAGAGGAGAGAACAGGTCTAAATGTGACTGACAATTAAAAGCTACAAAATCATGTTTGCAATTTAATTTACTGAAAGAGTGACTGAATTGGGAGGCTGTATGTTTTGGCTGAGTGGGAGGGGAGGTTTTTAGATTGTTTTCAAATATGAGAGACTGGAGGCATGGAAGAGGTACAGCCAGGAGTGCCATGCACAGGGATGGGTGCGTGCTGGCCTGGCTTCCAGAGGCTGGAACACATGCCATATAGCCAAGCAAGTGGACTGAGCACAGATCTGACAGATGCAAGAACCCAGCAACACAGAGGAGAGGCAGAGCACAAGCATGTTTTTCCCCCAGCAGAGTGTCCTCTGTCAGCATGCACCACTCCAGCTTAAAGCCAAACAAAGCTCCAGCAATCACGGAAAAACTATCCCAAATACCTAGCAGCAATGCAACACGGGAGATAAACACATGCCATGACGCTACAAACATGTACCTCCACAAGCTGCATCACTCTAAACTAGCAAGATGAATGTGCTTGCAAGAGCAGGACTGCACAGCAATATTTACCCCCCAGTCCACTTCCAGTTCTAAGCTCTCTGCAACACATACCTTTAGCTTTTTTTCCACCAAAACAACCAGCATCATCTTTCTTCTTCTTCTGAGAGCCTCCTGTGCCTGTAGTCTGACTGGCATCTAGTTCTTGGTACTTATCAGCTCCAGGGACCTCTTTGTGGACATGATAGGAAAGGTTCCGCATGATGCACACACAGTTCTCCACAGACTGTCACAGAGAAATTGATGTTACAAGAAGTACTGCACCCTCTTACTGGCAAACCATTATATTGTACAGCGGAGGGTTTGGGGGAAATGAAAAAAAAGCCCACTAGCCCCAGAAAAAGAATGTAGCTTTCAAGGAAGATTTAGTCAGGACCCTTAAATTAAAGTTCATTCTTGTCCTAAAACCAATTTTATTCTTCCAAAAGTGAAGCACTTCATAAATAGTACCATTCAAAATGAAAACGCTCTAATCAAAACTACCACCTGATCTTACATAAAGAACACAATTCACCAAAAGATCAAACACAGTGGAAAATGATCATATAAGGATGTTATTTTAATACAAGCCTCTCTCTCATTCTTCCAACGTCTACAATCCCCAAGGGGCCCATTTTATTAAATTTTCTCCGGGTCAAAACCTAGGCCTTGTGAGGATTTCAATGAGAACACACGTTGTCCTGTAGTAATAGCTCATCCATAGCCCATCAGGTTCTGACAAGAGCACTGCTCTGTAGGTTGCAATGGAAACCACCAGGTGGTTACAAAATCCACTGCCAAAATTACCTGATTAAGTAACAGGACTTTGTAACTCCCTTGAGCAGGCCATCACATGGTGGGACTCAAAAAGAACAAAATAACAATGCTTTACAGGCCTTATTGGTGTTACAAAGCAATAGGATGTTCTTTTTCAAACAGGTTAAACTTATGATATTCCTTATGCATATAAATACGTTTCTAAGTGCCATGGGATGAGATGATGAGAAAAACAGATTAATAAAACCTGCACCAGAAGAAAAAGAAGCCACAGTGAAAAGTGCTGCAGGTGTGAGGACATTTCTTAACGTCTAAACACACAGTCTTCAGAGATGGTGCTGAATAAAGTCTTTAAAATGGGAACTGCCTCCTTTGCTGCTTTGTGCAAATGGGACTTAATTCTGATTTGGAGGCTGCACATATAAATGCCAATTAAGAAATGCAGAACAATAGCAATAATGTCCCTGACAATAAAGGACTATTCTCCCCACCTCTCACAGCCAGTAACCTTTGCTCACCTCATCAGCCATAGAAGGAAGCACAGCAGCATCCTGCTGATGCCCCATCAGTACTACCATGGATACCAGAGATAAAAGGAAGATAATTACTCTATTTTCTGAGGCAAGCATAATCCTCTTCTGATACTAGTCGGATCCCAGTGCAACACTTCTGCCTCAATTAATGGAAACATCCACTAAGTTTTTATACTCAAGTTCACCTTATTGTCTGTATCCTTCTTGCCAACCGCAGACTGCAAAGCATGAAGGAGAGCATCCACCAAGCCATCACACTCTCTCAGTCTTCTGCGTGCTTCTGCTCCATCTGAACTTACATTCCTAACAGGAGAGAGTTAAAAGAAAATTTAGCCCTGTAACCTTCACCAGAAAGTTGAAGGTGCATTGATTTATACTACAATTATTAAGAACTCATCACCTTGGATGTACAATTAGGAGGCAAAGTAAACTGACAAACCTACTAAACCTCAGTAAAATATGGGCAACTCTGAGCCTGAATGACAAGGGGAACACAATCACACAGGTGCCCACAAACACATTTCTCTGCATTGCTCATGAGTCCACTACTACACCTTAAACCAGTATGGACACTTCAGAGCAAACATGCAAGCCAAAAGTTTCATTTCAAAACCAGCACTTTTAATCTGAAAAATACTTTCACCTCCTTAGGAAAATCACATAAAGTCAAAAGATTGCTCAGCAGTATTCATGGCCATAGAAACACTGAAAAAGATTAAGAAGAGGCATATAATAAGCTGTATTTTATTTAATCAGTGTGTATTTAAAATTGTTCTTCACTGTCTTCGGCTCCCATTTGCTCCCGAGTCAACAACAGCTGTCTTCTTGACTTCACCAAGGGTGTCCAACCCTGCTCTGTATTCCCAGATTCTGACTGGAAGTTACTGCCACCCAATTTACACCCCATGCTTTGACATTTAATGCCCACCTTTCACACTGTGTGCAGCATGTTGAACACAAAGCCTGGATCAGTCACACTTAGTAAGTAAAAAATGACAACTTACATGGCTTTAAATTTCTCAGAATGGCACAGACAGAAGATACAAGACAGAGTGAAAGGCTGCTTGGAGCTGTTAAAGTTGCAGGTATCAATGACTGTCAGAGAGGAGCTATGAACTTGGCCTCACTACATACTGAAGCCTCAGCCTTGCATAAGCATCAACCTGCCATTACCCAATAAACAAATAAAATTCAAGTCAGAGTGCTTTTCTTTTTTGTTTTTTTCCTTTTCGAGGGGGAAAAATGAAGTGACAAAATCATTCTTACTAGTGTTCACTGACCAAACCTCTAAGGCAGGTCTTCCCAAAGCTGAAACCCACTAATCTGGACAATAACACAGATAACCTTTCAGCTTTCAGGGTCTGTGAATCCCACAAACCTATGTAAGGTTAGCTCTCCAAAGCTCAGGACAACATCATTACCTTCTGCTATCAGGATCATGCAGCCAATTTCTCCTTTTAACTAACCAGAGGGACTGCCAATCTCCAAGTAATTAACAAATCAATCATGGTCCCCTCCCATGAGCCTGGTCACCCAGGCAGGCTGCAATGTTAATTGGATAGCTAGGAAAACCCACATTTTCTCAGAGACCTCTCAAAATCTGAAGGCACTTAATTGTGAGCTGGTTGCTGTAACAGCACATTAACTTTCAATTAAGAACACAAATGAAATGCACAGATAAATGAATCCTTTTCCAAATCCTAGCACACAGCCTCACCTCTAGCAATGGCTGATACAAGGCAGGTAAAGTGGGTATTAAAATGATTCCACAGGATATGTGGAAGAGAATTCTACATGCTGTTTTCCCATCTCCAGTTGCACTAATCCTTTTGTATCAAAAACATAAATGTGAATTTTAATGCCAAGTCTTTAGGAAACTGAAATTACAATTCAAATTCTCTGTGATATCTTTCAGGAGTTATAACAATAAATGACAGCAGCTCCACCTCCAAGCACATCTACTAACATGGAACATTACTTAAGCTTCAGGGTGACAGAAGTGCACTACACATGGTCTTATCTGGAGCCACGTATCACATTTTTTATTCCCTCATAAGGAACACTTGCAGGCTTAAAAACAAAATGAAAAAAAACAAATTTTGCAAAAAAAGCCCAGCATTCACACTTTTCTTGCCCCATGGCCCATTTTTCTATGGTCCTTTTGTGCTACCACATTTGTAGTACATTTGTTTTACTGCTTCGGTGATCAACAGCATCACAATATTTAGTATCCTGCTTTCTCATTTCTTGATCTGCGTTGGGATTAATATTAAGGTAGACATTTGTAAGGTTATAATGGAAGATGATATTCTAAAAGTGCATCAGTAAGAGTGTGGCTTGCTGTTATCACTTACTGTCTCTCTTCAAGTATAGAAAAAATTACTGAAAATTAATGCCTCAAGAAAAAAGTCCCACATATATCACACAGAAATAAGCATGAAAACTCTCTAGGATCAAGTTAATAGCTAATTAATGCTATGACTAAGTTATCCAGATAACAAACTTTGCAGCCTTAATGCTGTAACTAATGCATCAGAAAACATATCCTTATGAGCATCTCATGCAGAAACATCTGCTCTACAAATACCCAACCCTTGGGATTTTGTTAGTCCTCCCTCCTTGAGTAATGAGACTCCTGCAGCTCATGGGATTTATCTAACAGGGAAGAACAAACCCCATTTCCTTGACTGTAACTGTCATCAGTCAAATTCACCTCTTGGGTCTTCAGGAGGGGCTGTAGCACGGAGACAAAAGGGATGGTATGGACAAGAGAGCTACTGCTAGCACTGGTCATTAAAAGAGATAGAAAGTGCAATGGAAGAGCCAATCTGATACCACACTCCACTTAGTGGAGTCAGGAAAAATCTCTTCCCATTTCACACCTGCACTGGAATTGTTCTTGATCCATCTTACACATCCATTACACGTGACAATGAAAGATGTAGCTAAACCATCTCTCACAGAAAACTTTCAAAGCAAAGTTTCCAAAGACCTTTCTTCCAAGAGTGATGGAAACCAACAAACAGGTGACCGATTGCAGCAGACATTGACACAGGATCTGCAGTTGCCTTAGGCAGGGAGACACTCCACAGAAGGAATGCACGGCCTCACCCAGGCCAGAAAACCCATGCAGCACAGATACTCAACGTATGGCATCCAGACTGGGATAAAGGACAGAGTTTTACTTTTCACTGAACTTTCCTACACGCTAGACAAGTATTGCTTTATACCAGAAGAAAAGCAATTCTTCAGTGGATGGAATGTTTCACACAAGCCACCAAAAAGTAAAGGAACCAAGCCCCCAGCTGAGGTGCTGTTCACTCTGTTACTTAGGAGCCAGGCTGCCATGCAACAACTGGAATGGTCCAAAGACTTTGGAATCAAACACATGATCTCAGTGACTTACTTGCTTGCTGGAGCAATTTAATAACAAGAACCTCTATAGAGTACGTCAAAGATACTTTTAAAGTTTGAACAACTTGAAAAAGGAACTCTGCAGGGCTTTGGAGGCACTGATGAGGGCAAAATCCCGTTATAAATGAAAATAAAGCTGTCTCTTCAAATGGGTGGGAATAGGGAGGAGGAACTACACAAACTACTTTTACACAAACCAGCAGCTTCCCTTGTCTCTTCACCTCCTGAGGGCTCTACTACTTTCCCCAACTTTCCTTGTTTTTCACTACTTTTCCAAGAGTCTATTAAATGAAAAAAATATATTTTAGAAACAATAGTGTCTTTCTTACATTACGCTGCAAAGGGTAATAGAAAGCTTGACAGTGTGCTTACTGTAAATATACACAACACACTCTGCAGAACAATTCTAGGAGCCAAACATGGAATTACTGTCCATGTGACTCAAAGTACATACGAAGGAAACCAACTGTATGACTGATTTTATGTAAAACAGTAAAGCACAAATCTCACTCCAGATATTTTAAATCCCGAGCCTATAGCTGGAAAAAGCAACCTGGATTCTTCCTCAAATTCTTGGAGTCCAGACTGTAACCCAGACTAGTGAAAGAGGATTTGTAAGGATGTTGAAATATATGCTTTCCCTGGGAAAACAAAACAGAGAAGCACTAAGTAAATGTTAAATAAAAGTAAATACCTACCAGCATAGAAACACATCAGGCTAGGAATCCAGTCTGTGGGTATTAAAGACCCCAGAAAATGAGGAGGAATGTACTGAGAAATCTGTTCACGCCTTAGATAAGGTTATTATTATCACCAAAGAGTTGTCTTAATAATATGCAATTCTGAATGCCACATTTACATCTGCAGAACAGAGCTGGCCTTCATCACCCCTAGGATAGATGAGTTGTTACTCCTGTCTGTGCCACACACAAAATTATCTCCAACAGAAAAGATTTTAAAGTAATTAAATACATGGTATTTAATGTGCACTGTTTCAATGCAAACCATGTGCAATGCCCCAGTGTGCTCTCCCTAACAACCTGAGAGGTAAGGATGGAGGCAGGGAGAGCTGTTGGGTTGTGTTTTTGTAATGATAAAGAAAAACTTGAAAATACATGCATCAGAGACACATTTTTCTCTGAACATTAAAACAAGTGTTTCCAAGACTATTGCTGTGTCTGCCACTTGGCTGGAGAGGACCATCAGTTGATGTCCCACAGGGCTGCAGACAAAGCAGAGGCTGAAGCATTACTGAACACTTACCCTCCTGCCTCAATTCAGCAGGTGGAAAAAGCACTTTGTTTTGAAATCTAGCTGGGAATGAAAACAACAGGCTGGAGACTGGTTTTTATATAAATAGGAAGGCAAACTGGACATTTTTAAGACATCCTCCTAGTAACACTTCCACCTTTCTCTGGAAAAGTCATGGCCAAGGGCTGAAGCTGAGACAGTGATGAGTTCTCTCCGACAGCCCTTTGTGCACACGGCAGGGCCTCAGATTGCCCAAATGAACCCTACTTCTTCCTACTGTAAACAACCCTCTAGAGCTATTTTTGTATTGCTAGGCTAAAAAGTAACACTCTATAGTCTGTCTCAGCTCTGTTGCAGAAGATACGGACACCTGTGATCAGCACAAGACAGAGAGCTACAAACACCAGGGGGTTCCCGACGGGCTGTGCGAGTGGCACGTCCCAAGTGGGGTGAGTTATAGCAGTGCTGTGGTGGAGCTGACAGGCAGACCATACTCATCCCTAGACCTTGACCAACACCGTCACTGAGGCTTTGCTGTCCAGACACTGAGTTGTGTATACTTCAGCTGATAAAAAACAAGCATCTCACAAGCCTAACTTAAATATATTAGTTGTTCTGTCGAGCTACTCTGGCAGACAGAACCCTTGCTATACAAACACCCTTCCACACCCACACTTTGCTTCATAACTACTATTTTTTTATTTGGATGCCAGCCAAAGGAGATTTACTACAACCATTATTGATAAATGCACTCTATTTCCAAGTATGTCCAAAGGAGGTCCAGTATGTCTCAAAGGAGGAATATACAACATTTTAAAACCATTCCATCATTTCGTGCAGAAACAGAATGAATTCCACACTTCAGTTCACATGAAATACCAGAAAGTTTAATTGGTATTAAGTTCATTGTTCTGAAAACAAAAGAGAAAAAGAAAGAAGCTGCCTGTGACACAAAGATAGCCTGATCCAGGCAGCAGTGGTCTGAGGGCCCTGTACAGCACAATGAGTTTGGCAGCACACAGCTGAATCAGAAACCAAGCAGAAAATATGGTAAAGAAAGCAGAAAGAAGCCAAAGTCCAAATGAAAATAAACAGAAAGCTAGAGGAGCTCTACTGATGGTGATGTTAGGTAGGGAGCAGCTGTTCAACTGAGAAAAATCTATCAGACCTGGGTAGGAGATCCCATTGGAGACTATTGCTCCACTTCAGCACACACTTACCAGTCAGACCCAAGAGAGAAGCAGCAGAGCAGTCCCAGTTTCTTTGCATGTATACCCTTCCAGCTATTTGAATAAAGAGATTGGTTTTGTTTAGCTGAACAAATGCTTGAGAGAGGACATACTGAAAGCTACCCCTGAAAAAGGGCTTCACAAGCTTAGTCTGTGCACCAGTGACGCTAGCATAGAGCAAGAGCTCGACAAGGCACACTGTCACATCTCAGACCCGTGTCAGCACTGTCTGTAAGAGCTCCCTGCAATAAGCAGGGCTCAGTTTAACAAATGATGCACTTGACATTTGTACCTTGTTATTGTGGCTTTGTATACCCCAAACATCTTGTAACGCTCTTCAGCAAAATGCTGACTGGTAACCTCCAGCATTACCTACTTGGAGGGCCTTAGTTTGCTCTCCAGTAATGCAAAACAATGCAGAAATGCATTACACAAGAATCCCACGATGCTCAGCAGCTACTTAGCTTCCAAATTATTCCAGTCTTTGCTTGGAGGAAAGGCCAAAGGGTTCTACTTGCTTTATCACACACACTTGCTGCCATGTGAGAAGAATCTCAAAAACACAAAAATGAGGTGGCATTTATCTAGTAAAGGATCATGGCACACAAGTCTTCCAAAGCAGACTGTGGCCACTACAGTGACTGCAGTGAGCTTTGCTGCAGCCTTGCTCTTCACCCCACCACAGCGACAGATGCTTCCGTAGACTCCCTTTACTGACAGCCAAGGGAGGAGGGACCTAGATTCATTCCTAAGTAATGACAGAAGGCAATAAAGCAAGTGCACAACTTTAAATTTATACTTCAAGATATGATTGTAAAGCATTAAGGTTGCATGTAACTAGGTTATGTCTCTGCTGCTAAAATCTATGCATAATTTATTTATATTACAAGCTAAACATCAGGAGCTGTCAGGAGGAACCCTAACAGCTCCTTACTAGCACGAATTAAACGCTCTGCTCATCATATAAGCCCCAGGACAGCCATATGCTGTGATCCTGCACAGTATCAGTAAGCTAATTAAGAAAATGCCATCCCTCACTCCACTCTTTTGTGTGGGTTTTTAATTTGAGTTGATTTTTTCCAGTCTGGGGTGGGCAGATAAGCTTCTCCCTTTTCGTGCTGCTTGCTGCCTCCAAAGTGGAGATTCACAGGCAAATTTCAGGTCAGTTTTTATCTCTTTCTAAAACTATTTCTTCTCTGAAAGTCCAGTTCAAAAGTACCTGTTGCACACCAAGACACCAATGCTACCATTAGCTGCAGTACCTGGAGCTGCAATCTCCCAAAGGCTGCACCCACTATAAAATGACATGAGTGCACCAGCCTCCATGCACCATGGGTGGGTAGGGGGACAGGGACAGCAGTATCTGCCCTCAGCTCCTCTGGGTGGGACAGGGAAGCACCAAGCTTTGGAAAAAGTCTTCTCCAGGCTTCCTCAGCTAAATAACTGCCCTACAAAAGCATAGGAAAGGACTACTCGAACTAGGATAGGGAAACACACTGAGTAAGAGTCAAAGAAATTACTTTGTCAAAGAAGCCTTTCTGGTGTTAGGGGAGTAGTGTAGCTGCTGCACGGAGGGCTCTGTACTAAGGCTAATTTGCTGCTGATAAAAAAAAGAAAATAAAGGTTGGCACCTGAAAACTCACCTTTCCCTATCCTCTCTGTTCTGCCATGCTTCACTGAGCAAAGCTCCCCTGATACCAAGGGCAGCGCGTCTGGCAGCACTCTAGCGTCATCACCTGAGCTTCACCTCCTGCACCCTGCTCTGCACTAGACAGCACTTCCAGGTCAAAGATTTGCACTTAAGTGCCTTCTTACTTCAGTCAGTTGGAGATGAAGGCTGCCTCCAGTATCCGAGGTAGGACAAACACTATGTGACTGTCACCACATACTATTATCATGCCTGCGGTATTTAAAGGCGGATAGAGCTTGAAGGTAACGCACTCTGAAAGCTCTAATTCCCAGGCACTTTTCTTCAGAGAAAAGCCACACATTAATCACTAATAAGAAAGGAGGGCATAAGCACCTGGCTTTGACAGCCTTTCTTCCTTTCATTCCCCAAATTCAGCACACAAAGATGGAAGAAAAAACAGGCACACCAGTATCACTGATACACTCACACAGTTGTTTTCAGGGTGCAAAGGACAGAGACCTTTCCTGCCCAAAGACCACACGTTGCTTGACAAACCTTCTCCACTTCCATGTGCCTCACAGACACACACACTCCTGTACAAACAGTGTGTGCTGAGGTGTTTGGGTATACACATGTATTCACAAATATATAAAGACACGAGGACTCGAGGAACAAAGTGTTACATGTGGCTGAAGCATTGCACACTACTTCTGCAGGACAAGGTGTACATGCATGCACCATAATGCTCTCTGTCCTCCTCAGGAAAAGGCTTAAAACATTCTCATACAAAAATCATATCTGGCACATCCTAAGTATTAATGATTTATCATAAAGCTCTTGCAGTCATCTTTTCTCTGAGGTACCTAAGAGGAGCCTACAGATACTTATACATCATTTCTCAGCCTGGTGGAGAATGTTTCTGGCTCTCAATCTACTGAGCCTTTATTTCACATCTTCAAAGAACGTATCTCACACTTACCACAGCTCTTAGGTTTTGATTTCATGGGATTGAACTCTTAATTTATGCCTACAGGAGTTGCTTATTCTCTGTTGATGCCTAGGATCAACCACTTCAAAATCCTTGAACTATCAGTATTTATCAACTTCAGGGGTAGGTATGGACAGAGTCCCACATTAAATTCAGAAAAGGGAAGATCAGTGACTGAAGTCCAGATCCACTTAAGCACTTAGGAGCCTGAATCTCACCCAAACCAGAAGGAGATAGGGCTATTAAAAATTAGACCACAAAAAGGTTTATACCATTAATCTTGTCCATAATTATGCCACCACAGTAGTAGAACAGCAAATAAATCCATACTCCTCAAGTCTCCTGTTACAGCTATAGTCACCAGGTTGTCCCTTCCCTTCTCAGGAGCTGATGTTGGACAAGCTGTTATGTGCAACCTCGATCTGAAGAAAGCATGTTTCTAGAGAAAGTCAGGTGGGTGCAGTTTGTTTGTGTTCATACACCACAGCCAGGGCTCTGAACCCTGAGGCTACTTGTGAATGCGAATTTCTGTGTACTTGGAGAACTGACAAGAAATGCTGCAACTACAGATGGTACCCCTGGAAAAAGGAGCACTTTGCATCTGTTTGCTATGCAAATTAATTCACTTAACATTTGTTGACAGCAGGTCAGTTCAGCACAGGAAATCAGGCTAGAAAGTTGGCAATTTAGGAACTAAGTTCTACTCTGTCCTCTTAGAAGTGAAAAAATCCAAGGGAGAATTAAAAGTAATTAGGCAGAAAACAGCAATTAAGCCCAGAATGAATTTAATTTTTAAACCATTAAAATCGTTGCTGCTTACAGAGAAGTAGGAATCATGGTGGGTATCTCCACAGAAAACACAAAAGATGATGTGACTGCTGCAGTGCTCTGACCCAAAGATGCAGCACTTTCCCTCTAAGGCAGGGAAGAGCCTTAGGAGAAACCTGGGGACCTACTGAAGGTCTCTGGCACAGCCTGGGTGCACGAGCCACAGCTCCACCTTCCCTGCAAGAATTCAACTCATACTCTTCTCCTAAAGTACCTCAGTGTCTGGGTCAAAGTTGTAGGAAGGATCATGAAATGGCCTCGTTAAGATGCACCAAATCATTACATTATTTCAACTGAGTATGATCTGAAGACAAATAGTTCTGGATTGCAGATCCCAGTAGGGATTTAGGGTTTAAAGACACAGAGAAAAAGACAACAGTAACTAGAAGAGACATTCTCTGCATACATTAAAGAATAAAATACAGCGTGAAGACGTAAAACTTGTATTGCAAATTAAATGAAGGAATAGCTGTATATATTTAATGATGCTCCTGGCAAACAAGTATCTTCCTTACTTTTTCCCCAAACCTACTTTTTCATAACCAAAAATCCACTTTGCTTTGTTTTCTACTGTTCCTTTCCTGATTTCTACTCTTATCAGCTTCAGCAGAATATAGGAATACCTCTACGTTATAAAATTACACCCAAGGCAACACTCCTCACAAGGCTCATGACCATTTTCAGTAGCAAAATGATTATGGATATTGCAGATCCATCCATCACACTGGGTCTGCCCCTAGAAACAAAACACAGCAATATAAGAGGAAATACCTTTTTCCTAATCTCAGGATGAGCATGGAGACAAAATTATCACCACCTGCACTAGCAAACCTCACTGTTTCTTGGTAAAGATTACAGGAAAAGCATCCAATAAATTTCATTATCAGATCATACTTTGCAAATTGGATATGCTGCCAAGTTTGCAGAGGGGAATACAGGCTTCCCAAAACATTTGTTTGAACAGAGGTTTTTGGCAAGTCAAGTACAGAATGAGATGGCAAACAGAACCCACTCACCAAGCTTCAGGTGATAGCAGGACTCAAAAGATCCCTAACAACAGACACAGACATGGAAGAAGGCTTGACTTTAGAAGGAGCTCTTAAAATAACCACTGGACTTCCAAGTCAAGACACACCTTCTCCAGCTGCCTTTTCTTCCCTCAGTTCTCACTGGCTATGTGGACATTGCCATTTAGCTATGGTAGGTTGGAATGGACGTTGCTAAGTATCACAGGTAATCCTAGAGTTAAATAACATGGCAAAAAGAGTATATGAATTGCTTTCTTGATGATAGCAAACTGCACAGCTTCTCTGATTTCCAGCTCATAAATGACCAGATCCAATGTTACTCAGTATCACACCCAGATAAAAAGCAGCTCAGAGAGGTCTGAGTGCAAGTCCTGTGTCCACACAAATCGAATCAACATCAAGCATCGTGGAGGGATTTCTGTTACTTCAGAAAGTGGGTAAATCAGGGCTGTACAAAGCCACTAACCTACCTGAGCTTTAGCCAAGGGGCAAACTACATGTTCATGGCTCTTATCTGGTAAGTTAATTCCCAACTCTGGTGCAGGCACAAATGTCTGTTAAGGTATTGGCCCCAGGTCCTGATCCTGCTGCTGAAGCACCCTCCATCCCACACACACCTGCTGCACTACACTGTCTGTGCTGCTAATACCAGATGTTAATTCACCCTTTGGCACAAATGGGCCAAGGTGACTACGTAGGATACAATCCACCCTGACCTGTTCAGACCTGGACACACACCAGCACCTGAATTCTCAAAGTGAGGAAGAAGAGACACTTACAAAATTACACAAGGGAATTAAGGTATTGCTTACAGGATAGGATTGGAAAGGAAAGTGGGATGGATCAGGATTTGAAGAAGAGGTAAATGTAAATCATTATTGTGGTTGGTTTATGTTGTTTTGGTTTTTTAATTACTTGCTTTCATTTATTTTGAAATAAGTGTTTCCATGGCTCCACATTATCAAAGGAGAGACCTAGATTAAGAACAAAGTAAAGATGAGTAAGCAATGCTAAAAAGAAAAGGCAAATAATTAACTGGCAGTTAGGGCTGTGAATCACTGAGTTTGAAACAAACTTGTCCACATCTGCTAATAAACTTCATTAACTGAAAAATGATACTGAAACAAATGCCATCCTGCATACATAATGCCTGGCTTCTGCTTACATACCTACACTGCAAGGACACCTGAAACCTCAGAAGATCAAAGATTCTCGCAGTGATTTTGGAAGACAGTGCAGCTCACACCTGAGGCTCACTTCCAAAGGGGACAAGGGAGGCTGGCACACCATCAAGAGGACTAACCTCCCAACTGAGTATCAAATTGGTGACCAGTTTACAGTCTGCAATAAGCTCCATTCATGGAAAATCGAATTTCTGGGACCAGCAACTGTGTCAGTGAGAGAAGCATAGGCAAAGGGGTTTTTAAACAGTGACGTCTGGCAGACAGATGGCTGCAACAATTTATTCTCTGCTGGTGTTAACTACCATATCTTGCTGCTGCTTTTAAGGATGAGCTGCAGAGGATTTCAACAAACAATGCAAAATTATTTCCAATAGTTTTAATGTTAATTACTTTTGATATGCCCACTTACATCCCCAGATCTGGAAATGCTCCACAAAAGGTATGTAATAGCCTCAACATGGTAACAGGAAGCACCATTGGCTGAAAGACAGCTCATGCCCACCTGCTCCTACATCTGTTTTGTCTTGGACTCACTTCATCTCACTGTAAGAAGTGAGGAGACAGCAAGACCACTCTCCCCACCTCCTATGCAGGAGGGTGCTGTCTCCACGGCACAACGGAGACATGGACAAATTGCTTTTTCCTCATTACCTTTCCCTGCTGTCACATCTCCATTTACCTGAAGCAACCTCAATCAAGCATGAGATCACCTTGCTCCATATCTGATAGAAGCTTCAAATTTTCCACAAGGAAGCACACAGTCCCCCATGACTGTGACAGCAGAGCCCACAGACCAAAGGACTGAAACACACCTTCCCCTTCACCAGCAGAAGTAGTCACAATTCACTAGCTGCTGATGTGTTTGAAGTGCATCAGGACCACTTTTAAATACCAGAAGTTCGAATCCTCTAACATATCTCATTACTACTCTGCTACACACCCCTCTTCACTAGCTTTAAGAACACAATATCCAAAGGGGCACAAACTGTTGTGTTTCCTACAAAACCAGTGCCTTACTTTAAAATTAGACCCCATCAACCAATTAACAAACCCAAAACTACCCTGGAATGTGCAAGTTCAAGTGAATCCACATACTAATAAAAATTTATGATATGGATGAGGCTATTCTACTAATGATCAATTTATTGTCTACACTTACTGGAGAATCTCATACTCATTCATTCAGATAATCCTTTTATCCCCCACCATGAATAATTTCCTCTTGCAGAACACCAAAATGAGATACTAGTAAGTAAAGCCTATGATATCTGGAGCCTGCTTAAAAAACCCCACTTTCCAGTGGGACTGCAAATAATTTCAGTAATGGGACCCTTCAGAACATTTTTCATTGCTTTCTTCATTTGTGAAGTTACTCTGGAGAATAGTTACTGCAATTTAGAGACCACAAGCCCAAGAAACAAAAATGAACCAGCTCTGAAGATGCATTCATCAGCAGACATCTGACAGAAGTACACTTCAGAGCAACAGAGGGTACAATGGCAAATCTTTATCAGTTTTGTTCAAACTAATTGACTTCACCACAAAGCTGAAGAATCTAACAGGGCATCTCCACCACTTTATCTCAAAGAAAAGCAAAATGAGAGACTCTGTTTAGGAAACAACAGTCTTCAGGTTTTTCAGGCTGCATTAGGACTCCTCCTGACCTTCTAGCAGGCACTGTCCTGCTCTCAAGGTGCTTTTTAGAAATGCAAATACCATTTCTAACCAGAAAAGGCTCATTTGCAAGAAGTATTAGAAGGAATATCTGGGTTCCTAAATGGTCAGTAGCTCAGGTTTTCACAACAAAAAATAAGGACCTATGGGGAAAACAAATTTCTCATAGGTTCTTAGTCACTTTAGTTTAAAACTGCAGTGCGTCCTCAAAAGTGTTTGTGGCTAAAACTGGATCCATATTTCAGGCTCAGTGTAATTCCATGAAACCAGTTCCCTTACAACTGCAAAAAATATCTCAATAGGAAAGGACCGAAAACCAAGGAAGGAGTTGTTCGAAAACACACTTTACAAATGAACAAAACCAGCACCATCAAGGGAGTCAAGGAAAAGGAAGGATTGAAAACACACTTTACAAATAAATAACACCAGCACCATCAAGGGAGTCAAGGAAGGTACTAAAAATTTGCAGAAACAGCCCACTGATCACACTGCAATAGGTAAATGGAACTGTGATTTAGTACTTGAGGCACAGTTTACACTGAAATAAGTTTTTTTTTTACTTAGCTCGGCAGTTAACCTTACTTGGGTCACTCTACATGAAAACACACTTTACAAATAAATAACACCAGCACCATCAAGGGAGTCAAGGAAGGTACTAAAAATTTGCAGAAACAGCCCACTGATCACACTGCAATAGGTAAATGGAACTGTGATTTAGTACTTGAGGCACAGTTTACACTGAAATAAGTTTTTTTTTTACTTAGCTCGGCAGTTAACCTTACTTGGGTCACTCTACATCATATCACACAGTGCCCTACATAGATCCACTCCCTTTAACTTGGATACATGACCTACTCTTCATACTGACTCCACGGGACAGACCTACACTGACGAGTCCTACAACAAGAGAGTCTGTGGTGGGCAAATACCCCCAAGCACTGTAACTCTGGCCATGAAATGTGGATAGCCCTGCAAAAATAAAGACATGATACTTTACTTCAAAGCAAAGGCACTTTAAAACATCCTAGTCACAGGACATGGTGAACAGATTATTAATCCACAGTTCTGCCTTACCGTAAGCAGCCAGAAGTGTTCTTGAAGACAGTTGTCCACTCAGCATCACGAGGCTTCGAGTCCTCATTTGGCTCACTCTCCCAGCCTGAATGAGGTATAATCACCTCGTTGGTAAGTGTCTGCAGACCATGGTTGATGATGACCATCTTCAGGGGCTCGTAGGAGGATAAGTTCCACAGGGTGCCTGCAGGAGAAAAAGTGGTTAGTACATAACTAGAGAACAACAACTCTTTAAATCTCTAGATTAAACAGAATAACTAGATTCACAGAGAATCACTTGAGGTTAAATCATAAAACTAAACGAAAAGGCAAAACAACTTGGATAAAATGTCAGACCAGCACTGGCTTAGGGAAAATTCCACAGCTGCTGCAACAGAACTTTTATCAAGACATGGATATCATTGAACTCATCAAGTCCTCCTCAGTATATAAAAGTGATGTGATACTGGAGATTAATAGGATTTTTCTGCTATATACAAATTTTCTTACACTTTCAAGTCTACCTATGCCTCAAAAAGTAAAAATTCATCCAGCACAACAGACAAGTATATTGAGTAAGTCTTAGGAGGGATGAATTGCTGGAGGATCATTGATCTCGTGCTTATCTTCTGCACAAAATAATATTTCATTCAAGTCTCCTCTCTATTATTTACTTTCATATTTTCCTGTCACAGGCAATATCTGTGTTCAAATCTCTTGGTGCCACAAGCATATGATTCCTTGAAGAAGCTGAAAACTAAAACTCCTCTGTCTTTTTGTTTTCACCTCAATTATAAGCCAAAGCAGACAGAAGCCAAACATCTGAACAGCTCAACAGAACAACAGCCTTACAACTGCAAAATAGCTAGACAAGTGATACAGCTTCCCAGCAGACCTGTATCAGTGTCCTGCAGTTAGTACTTATTACAGCAGGACTAAAACAGAACACTCACTTCAGAGATAATTTCTGCACAGACCCAGACAGGTACCATCTGAGAACTATCAGTAACAACACACGGAGGGAGCCACACACGCATTTCTGGTCTCCAAGGAAAAGTGTGAGGACTAGCAAACTATCAAAAAACAATTGGAAAAAGGTTTTGGATCTACTACTGCGTGTCACAGTCTAACACAGGGACTTGCTGGAGCACGTGGCAGTGCAGGAGCCCATGGCTGTGGATGGCCCAGTGTCCAAGAGCAGCCAGAGCCACTACGCTGATCCCCTGTGAGCAAAGACAGCTCTCACACCCAGCCTCTCACTGCAACACCTTACAAGTGTCGAATGCCAAACATCCCATTTTAATATCAGAGCATTATCCATACAGGGGCATGGCAGGTACCAGGGCAGGACAGGAATTTTATCTCTGAGCAGTGGTGGCACTTCCATGATAACCTCAGAGGCTGCTGATTATCAGAGCCTCAGGAGACAAATGCTGTGGTGTCTCTCGTTCAAAGTGAGTGCTACAGAATCCAGGCTTCTGTTCAGGCTTGGGATACTATGTTAATTAATAAAAAACTCCGAGACAGACAACAGAATGAACACCATAATGTTTCTTTCAGTCTTTTTCTAAAACCATACAAAAATAATGCTTTTTTGGCCTGTTGCCCTTGCCATTCACAGACAGCACACTGCATGAGATTTTTATAACCTACTTTTTTAGCTTTCAAACAAGACTGTGTAGGTAAAATATGAATTAATTTTCTCTTTTTACCCATTACAATAAATCATCCTTTGTTCCTGTAAAACACCAAACGTTGGACAGTAAGAAGAAAAAACCCAAAATCAAGCAGAAAAGGCTAATTGGCCCCATTTTGTTATGGAAGAATACCTTTTGTTCTCATAACCAACTGGCTCAAAAAAATACAACATACAAAACCTGAATGCAAGTCAATATTTATAATAAGACTATAAAAGCTGACATATAAGCTACCCCATTAATTTTAAATACTTCACTAGACAGTCTCTCTTCAGTTATTGTACACCAATACCTTAAGCATATCAGACTCACTGATATAAAAATAATAACTACAATTAAATCCCCAAATGCATGGCTGGCTCAGCACTTCAAAATTCAAATGCAAAATCTGAACAGCCAGCACTGAACAAGATGGATAAACCCCAGGAAATTATACAGGATAATCATCTCTGGAGCAAATGTAGACTCAAACTGAGAACAGTGGGTGCAGAACACTCTTGTTCTGGAATGTTATGTCAAGGTTCCCTCACAGGACCATAAGGAGCATTTGGTATTTGCAGTGGTCAAAACCCATCATTAGGAAAAGGTGACATCAGCCAAGAAACCCAGTACAGGGTTCCTAGGGATCCTGCACTTCTGTTCTTCTGAAACTGCAAAATACTGCAACTGGAAACAATGCTGAGATGTGCAAGAGCTAAGTTCTAAAACGTGACAGTCCTTCAATTTTAAAAACTCTTTCCTGAACGCACATGCCGCTTTGGCACCCAAAACGCGAGTGATCCTCTTCCCCTTTTCTGGAGCAGCAACATGATCTGTTATCTCAGAGTGGAACTACAAAGGCAAATTTCACTGCTTAAGAAGAGTAAGGCAGACATATAATTAAAAAGTCAAAAATACCTATAAAACTTCAAAGAGCTCTAACCTTACAAAAGTTTTTCAATGCTTGTTTTAAGACTTAAGAGATTTTTGTCTAGATTTCAATGCCTTCAACCTCAGTGTGTAAAACAAAACCATCACCTCCAAACTCCTCCTTCTCCTATATACTCACTCACCAGAAGTTATTTCCCAAGACTAAATGCAACTGGAATTCAACAGTATTCCAACTGGATTGCAGCACTTAAAACAGCACTAACCTGCCAATCTACCACACACACATCAGCTTTGCTGAGGCAGGAAACCTCATCCAGACCCAGACAACCATCTGCCCCTAGGGAAGGATCTCCTGTAAATACTCAGAAAAATGAAGAGGCTCAATTTATGCAATAAACCATTTCGGACAAACACATTTTGACTGTCAATCTCACTGAGTGACTTACCAGACAACAGGGAGTGGAATTAACACAAGGTCTTACCACCATCCCCTTTGAAAAACCATCCCCCAGCAGTGTACAAGCTTTCCAACTTCTCATCAGCCTCCCATCTCTCAAATCCTTCATAGAAAACAACAACAAACTGAAGAAGAACAAAAGACAGTCATACTATAAAAAAAATAATTAGTGCAAACTCGTTGAATGATTCAAAAAGGTCAAAGCACTTAAATTTATAATCTCTTCCTTGATGGTTGCAGGAGGAAACCCAGAAAAATCTCTCTGCTGAACAGCATTAGGTAAGGGAAAATGCACAGCACTTAAAGCAAATATAGCACAAGATAAACAGGGATGAGGGAATCACATGGTTCCACAGGCAGAGAAGAAAAATTTGGGTTCAAGATTTACTTCATGGGGAAAATATTCCACAAGAAAGGGGAACGAAAAGAAACACACTGGCAGTACATTTTTCTTCTTGAAATTAGGAAACAAAAAGCACTAAATCCCAGCATCCTTTCAGCTCTAGAGAAAACAAATTCTGTCGAAAAGACACTGAGAGTGACAGACACAGAAACTTAAAAAAGTAGGACTTAGCAGCATAAGAATAAATCTGAAAGAAAAAAAATCCCTGTAAATTTGACATCCATCTTTAAATATCATTCCCTGTCTCTATTAGCATAACACACTAATGATCTAACAAGCTGGAAACACTGTTTTTAAAACTCTAAATTCAATCAATTCAAATGAATAGCACTCCAGAGAAATCAAGTCACTAATACAGCAGCATAAGGGAGATGAAATTATCAAAATTTTCCATGCATTTTCACGACAAGCATCGGCCTTTTTGACCCCAAATTGCATGAGCTTCACGACTAGAGAAAGAAGATGAACTACTGCTTTTCAGAAGATGATCACAATCATGATCAATCTGTATTTTATGTATAAATACTATTTATAAGATATATTTCTAACTACAGCCATCCCCACTGATTTTTCAACACATTGAGCAGGGACAACAGCTACAAGTTTTTACCTCAGCAGTATCGATTATTGTAAAAAAATATTAAAAATTACTGTAACACAATTAAATTATTTATGCAATGTTAAAAGCGATTAGGGCCACAGCCTTAACTTCCTAAAACTCTGACTCTTTGGAGTTGTGGAAAGATTCTAAAGAAATTGTGCAGAACACATAGTATGTTCTATTCTCTCACAGAATCCAAGGGAAATATTTTCCTGCTTTCCTCGCTTATTTGCAAAAATCCAATGTCACCAAGAAACTAGAAGCAGCTGTTTAATTCCTTTTCTCTGGTACATACCAGATAGTTTATCACTTGGAAAAATAAAGTGCTCTGCAATATATTCACCAAGGGCTTCTTGTTGCATCTTAGTCCTCAAGACATGGGTTTGACAGACTTGTTAGTAACAAAGTCCCCAAGACTGGAGCTGTGCTCCTTAAAGCAATGGTCAAGTTGAGAAGCTCTACATGAACTAGTGTGTGACAGAATACACCATGAAAAGGAACCTTCTCCTGACAAGCCCTCTGATGGAAAATGGAAGGAGTAAGCTCATCTGGGATCACCAATTTGCAGACAGCATGGTACTTCACAGAGAAGTCCACATCTGACCAGCCAACAGGATCTCAGCACACACCAATGCCCAGGAGGTGTGAACTCTGAGCCAGCTGATCCATCTGCAAGTTGCTATTCAAGCATTTGATCAAAATATTTCAGCTGCAGAGCATTTTGAAGGTCAATCATTTTTCAATTACAACCAATTTGGCAACACGCAACATCAGGAAAATCACGTCCTGCACCACTTGAAATCAGTGCAATGTCATTAAACAACAAAATTACTCCAACGTTCTCACAAAGAACAAAATTATTCATTAAAGCTACCAACTTCTGATTGCTTTTCAAAGAATGTAATAGAATTTTGGTCTTGCATATCTGATGGGAGCGTTTCCTCCACAAAACCCTTATCATTCAAGATAAAACTTTTGTGGCTTTTCCAATCAGAACAGATTTAATTCCTTATCAGCTTAATCCTCATTTCTCTCTGTTTCTCAAGAAAATGATCCACTGAGAGTTCTGCATTACAGCTGCAAGACTAGAAAGCGATGCAAGGATGAATTTTATGGAAAATTTCTCAACTCTGCTCATGATTTACTTATGAACACTGACAGAAAAATCAAGCTTTTCTCAGCGCAGTAGATGGGAAACATTTTGTAACTCCACATTTTATGAAGAAAGAAAAGTGTGATCTGTGGTATTTTATGAATATATCTTGAGTTTTTAAAGTATTTTTTACACATTTCACATATGGGTCTAAGAGGTGATTCTTCCCCTCTACCCTGCTCTGGTTAGACCCACCTGGAACACTGCACACAGTTTTGGTGTCCTCAGCATTAAAAAGGACATAGAACTGTTGGAACAAGTCCAGAGGAGGCCACCAAGTTGCTAAGAGGGCTGGAGCATCTCCCCTGTGAAGACAGGCTGAGGGAGTTGGGGCAGTTCAGCCTGGAGAAGAGAAGATTGCATGGAGACTTCAGAGCAACTTTTCAATAGCTGAAGGGCCTACAAGGAGCTGGAGAGGGACTCTGTGTTAGGAACTGCAGTTATAGGATAAGAGGTAATGGGTTCAAACTGAAGGAGGGAAAGTCCAGGTTGGATGTGAGGAAAAGGTTTTTTCCTGTGAGGGTAGTGAGACATTGGAACAGGTTGCCCAGGGATGTGGTGGCTGTCCCGACCCTGATGGTGTTCAGGGCCAGGTTGAATGAAGCCTTGAGCAACCTGATCTAGTGAGGAGGTGTCCCTGCCCAGGGCAGGGGATTGGGACTAGATGATCTGTAAGGTCCATTCCAACCCTTAAATTCTATGATTCAGGGACATCATGTTTTAGTGCCATTTGCTGATGTATCAAGAACATCTGGTAAAACAGAGATGGCAATAATAAAAAGTCTTCCCAATTCTGCTAAAACCAGCGCTATCTGAAAGAAAAAAAGCTACAGACTGGCTTCAGCTGGCAGCACTGGTGTATCAGTACACTCACCCTGCTTCAAAAATTGCATGTCAACACAGTTGTCTCACTTGCATTCTCCAAAACACCTGTCCTGGGCAGTGGTCAAGTGAACACACTCCTGACACATCCCACTCCTCCCTCATGCTCCCCTGACGCTGCATCTACCTCCTGTGTGTTTTTAACATATTGACGTGGCTTTTTCCCCACTCCATTAACCCAGTGACCAGGCCCAGCTGGAGGCCTGATTCATCTTGTTCTGGACAGCTGTGGCTACTGCATCAGCTCACCAAGTAAATGACAGGCCACAGAGCTGTGCTAAATCCAAGGACTGACTCTCAAATGAGATGAGAATGATGCTCTCTTTTGCCAGAAAACACCCTCTACAGCTGCAAATAGCGTGTCTTATCGTGTGCTCCCACATACCTCCTGTCCTTCAGGCAGGCAGTGCCTCACATTCAGAGAAGAAAACTTCAAGACTTTTGAATTCAGACATCTGAATTATTTAAACTTCTTTAAATTACTTAAATCTCTTTGGAAAGCAGGATTATTTTATCATTTGCCCATATCTGGGATGACCAGCTGATGATTACTGTTCAGCTTTTGAAAAGCAGCCAGTACTGAGCTACAGAAATATTAAACCACAGGAAAGTCAACGTGTCATACTGAACTTGAAATTGCAGCCTGTTAAAAGAAATAAACAAGCAAACACTGTATGCTGCTGTATTTTCTTCAGTTTTTAAATTGCATTGCTGCTGAAGCCCCCAGGGATTTCACTCCAGACACAATGCAAAACTTTCATGGCAAAGCTAAGAGACTTCCATGGCAAAGGTAGAACTCTGTTCATCGCTCAGGAAAAGCACCCGGAGAGGAAGTCAAGATTGATACCAGGAGAACATTAGAATTGTGATCTGAATTTCTGAGGTTGCAGAACACAGCCCTATTGTAGCAGCCCTGCCTGAATGCTCCCCTTGCACTTCAAGCTGGCTCTTGTTTCTCTCTGCTGACTTAGGGAGCTCATTTTACGAATGGACAATTCCACATTATCAGCTGAAGCTTTGAACACTGACTGTGAATACAGCAGCACCAGTCACACAGGCATTGCTGGAATACTCTTCTCTTCTCTGCTGATGCTTGAGTGTCTCACACCGGATCTGGTGATATCATTTTAGAAGTGGAATGGAATTATTCTGGTTAGGTGGGGATTAAATGCACATCATCTGTTGCTGGTCATCTCTTTGGATGAATGCCCTTAGTATTCCCAGTGTTTCTTCAGTTAGGGAAAATAAAGAGCTCTAAATAACAAAAACCAAAGCCAAATGAAAGTACTACATTTAATTAGCGAGAACTATGGTCAAATAAAATGCATTTGAACTGTAAAGCTAATTAATCAACTGGAAATCAAAGCAATCACCATTTCCAGTGAAAAGGAAAAACATCCAGTTTGTTTTTGCCATCTCAGAAGTGACTGATTACCACTTAGCATTACAATGATATTCCTTGAGAGTAAATTATAGACCTGGCTTCTACTTTCTTGAATCTAAGGAAATAAATTTATTGCTTCTCAGCACTCCAGAAATGAGTTTAGATTCAACAAGAACAACAGATAAACAGATACTCTTTATTTTTTTAAAAAATATTAAATTTAAGTCCGCCATTATACTGACTGAGTGCAGCAAATGGAATATATATACTACCTGCAGAGTTTCCACATTAAGAAGCAGAGCACACCTATCAAAGCACAACCAGCACATGCTACTTAGAAGCTCTCTGCCAAAACACACAGCTCTCTTTACCAGCTCACTGGAAAAGGACTGAAAAAGTATCCCTGCTAGCATCTACACTGTATATTTAGACCTAGTTTGCTAAATAGCCTGTAATGGCTGGGGAAAAACAGATGGAACACCCAAGGCCATTGTTCATCTCAGAGAATGATGATTACCAGTAAAAACTTAGAGAGCTACTATAATTTTTTGAGGAGATTAGAGAATTATGATGTTTACTTCTAATGGCTTAATCCATGTTTGCAATAGGGTCTGTCTGCAGCATCCAACATTGCTAAGGTAGCTAAACAGTTTCAGCCCTGGACCCATTTTCACCCTCTCAAAACTTTCTGAAAAATTCTATTCAGGCACTGAAATTCATTGGAACTGCTCTGGTCTCCACCTAAACATCCCCTGCGGCTTCGGAGAAGAGAAAGCGAAATCCATTTCACTCCCCATGATTTATGGGAGACTGAAGAACAATATCTTTCTCCTTAGTTTAAGAGCTGACATACTTTCCCACCCTTTTCCACTTAATGGCTGAACTTTGAAACTTGGCATACACTTTATTACTCTTTTTGGACGATGTCCAAGACTAGGCTCAAATAAAAACAGGTTAAATAATGGAGTTATAAGTGTTTGAAAACTCCCTGCAAAGTGTGCATGAACTCAGTAATCTAAAATGTAATTCCCCTTTTTCTGATCATTCTAACAAGCAAACCCACATCCAGAGCACCTCAACAGTAGACTCTATGCTCCCTAAAAATCTGAGTTTTCCAGCCCAGACATGCTGCAACTTTATCAACAGCCTCAGAGCTCCCAGCACCAGGCTGGAAGTGTTCCTGAGGAGAGGGACTGTTCCATCAATATGAAGGAGTGGGGACAGGGCAGCAGGATTGTTTTATAAGAGATTAACAAGGAAAGATTTAGATTAGCATATCTTACCTCATGATTACAACACACTGAGGGCAAGCACACTACAAATTACCTGTCAATGAAGTTGCTATAACTCATTTAAGCTTCAGTAACTCAACCACATGCAATTGCAACCTACATCCAGGAAGCACCATCCATCTCCCAGCAGCCTGGGAAACCTGAGTGCACTACAGACACAGACGATCTCGATCCCCTCCTGATGGGCTCATGTGCCTTAGGCTCTCACACCACAAACCGGGTGCAGCTAAAGAAACAGCTGCAGCCAGTGATCTAAATTGTCCTTCAGCGCTCTAATCTCCAGAAGTTATTGTTCCTGAAGCTGAAATGACTGCTCTAAAGGCTAACTCACTACAGAAATCACTGACACTGACCTGTAATTAGCTCTCTGACTTCCATGTCGTTTGTTTTTCGCAATAGTCTGATCAATGCAGGGATCCCATCACAGTTCTTTATAGCCACTTTGTTTTCGTTATCCTTTCCATAGGAGATGTTTCTGAGAGCCCCACAGGCTTTGCGATGCACCTCAGGCTTTGGATGGTCCAGCAGGCCCACCAGGATAGGGATCCCTTTGAGGTGCCTCACATCCTTTTTGATTTTATCATTCTCATAGCACAGGTGCTGTAGGTAGGCCGCGGCGTTCGACTTGACGGGATCGATGGGGTGGCTGAGCATGGCGATGACCTCGGGGAGGTCAGGGTCCCTCCACCTGGGGTCCTTGCGGATGCTGTCGATGGAGGGCGAGCGCTTGCCCAGGCGGTCAATGCTGGCCATGCTTCCTCTCTCTGGCTGTGCCAGCGGTGCTGCGTAGCCACCGTGAAGGTATGGAATCCTCTCTTCAACCATCTCCGTCTCGATGGGGTCGTCGTAGCCCCTGTAAGAAGCAACAGTCCCAAGAGAAAGAAAGAAAGAAAGGGGAAAAAGAAAAAAAAAGCACAATTAAATACTCTGGATCTCTGAGCCACTATGAAGATTTTAGCCATGAGTAAACCTTTTCTATCACAAACATCATTAGGGGCAGCATACTTAAATTTCCAGTAATTTATTTGTATTAACTTGACAATTAACCATAGCTGAGTTGTGAGCAGTGATGGGACTACAGCACAGTGTTTGTTTGGTTAGCAATGAAATGATGACAGGAACTGCAAGCCATCAAGCAGACTGCTTTCATTTTGGTTACTTAGCAAAACAATTATCAGAGAGCTGGATTACATTTAGTAGGAAACACTGAGCTTCATTAATGCTGCTACTTCTGCAACAAACAGAAACTTTAATTACAGGCATTCAAGGGCAGAGACCACAGACACTTCTCAGTAAGTCTGAGAAGTTCCACTACATTTTCTTGTCGATGTTCACACAAGTGTACTCTAACTCCACTCTTAACAGATGTTACCATAAATCTACTTCTCATATGTAATTTTTTTCAAACCAGCATCAGCCTTTTGCCTTACTGTTTTTTCCTGGACAGGTCCACTACTATCTCAGTATTACAGTTATGTCAGTAAAGCAAGTGGTTTTAATTGCTACGAAATGATTCTTAAAATCTTTCATCTGAAGCCCTGGGTGATGTTATTGAACCATTTCTGATGTCATGCTGAAGTACAGACTATTAGAACTCAGAAAGTAAACGGAGCTTGCTGCTCCCCCAAAGGGACTGCTAATTAAACCAGGCTCTGGGGAGAAGAGCAACCGGAGGTGGAGACTGAACTTAGTCTTGTACAATTAACGCTTTTAATGTTAAAAGCACTCTCCTGACTTTAAGTTGCTTTAATTGCTGTTCTAAACCATAAACTGAATGAAAGGATAAAAATGGGCAAGTATCCAAAACTTGGAATGAATCCGAAGAAATCCTTTTATCGATGCAGTTATTTGTGTATGTATAATTCAGCAGTTGCTCTACACAGTAATTTACACTGTCTGGACAGCAGTTGTATTTTCTGTTACAGAACAGAGCTGTTTCCATCATTCCAAGAAGAAAGCAACAACATCGAAAAGATTTACTTTTGTGCATGTACACAGTGCAGAAGGAATAACAAAACCCCTTAGCTACTCCTCAAACAAAATTGTATTTTCACAAATGCAAATTTGTGACAATCAGCATTAAAACTACAACTAAATCTCATTTCTCAAACACATCTTCATGTTAAATTCTCACTGACTGCATAAAAGAAAAGCAGCAGAAGACTAATGTTAATAATTGCCCTCTGCACAGCTGTTGCTTGCTGGACTTGGTAACTTGCAATTCAGCAAGCCTTAGTCCTCTGAGCTGCCCACAGGATAACTGTGCACCATCTCAATTACACCTGCACAATTAAGTTTCTCTCTCCTCCTCATCCGTGCAAATACACAAAGATAATTACTGTCTTGGGACGCAGTTTGTTTGCTTTATTTCCTCAAAGCCTTCCAAACAGAACCTCAGAGATGAGCCCATCTTCCCCATGCCACACAAAGCTCCTTGGTCCCCTTATGTATGTCAAAATAAAACTTCAGAGTTGGGACCTGAATTTGCAACACTGCGATGACAAATTTGAGAGCACCACATGACTGTTGCACCACCAACAGTAACATTTTTATTTCAATTGTTAATCACATGTTATTAAAGGTGTAAATTAAATCAATGTTATTAACGATGAGTGTGAATACCTGAGGTCAAGAATCAATCATTAAAAAAAAAAGAAAAATCAAAGAAGATCACATCCCAACTTGCTACTTATTCTAACAGAGTTGGTTTTTTAGAACAGTTTTTTTTTCCATTGTTCCAACACAAAGCTACTGATGCACCAACCAACAGGCTTTGATGGTCCCTGATGAAACGGCCCAAGACACGGAGCTGGGGTAGAATACGCTATGGGAAGATGCTGCATATTTCATGCTCCAGGGTAAAGGCAGCATTCCTGAGTGCCGTGGGTTTGGAGAGTGGTGGATGGTTGAGAATGAATCCTACAGGAAGTGGTGGGGAGGGCAGCATTGCTTAGAACCCACCGTGCCCAGCTCCACGTGAAGTGGTGATGCTGGCACACAGTGCTGCTCCACCCCCGCAGCGGAAGCAAAGCATCCTCAAGGAAACAGACTCTGAACCATAAGTGACTTTTCCCAAGCGCTGGCATTTTCATACGCTCCCATTCTTACGTGAGCCATTCACATTCCTGCCAATCTCAACCAGATTCTGCAGGACCATCTCCCTAGAGACAAAAATAAGACTGCAAATCTAACACACCCATCTCAGTGCGCAAAGACAGCTACTTTGAAACAAGACAGCATCTCTCAAGTACCCCAAGAGAAAGGACGAACACAAAACCCACAACTGCTGAAATAAGCCCAGGCAGGTCAGATCCAACATATCTCTGAGGGTAAAACACTGTCAAGAGCCACTGGTTAATGGATCAGTAACAAAACCCAATGAGACTACCTGGCAACAAAGAAAACACTTGGACACTTGACCCTTCTAGACCCCAAACCATTATACAGAAACTCTGAGATCCTGGTATGAACTTAAGAGCTGCACAAGAAAGCTCAGCAAAGGCAAGTATCCCACCAATTCAGATTCATGTGACTAAATATAGTGAGCAAGGCTGGAGAAAAAAACAAACAAACCATACTGTGATTACAGGAAAGGAATACTGAAATATTTAGAGCTGCCCTTGTAAAGTATCAGCTCTGCCATTGTTTAACAGCACTGAAGGGAAGCAGTTTACCAAACCAGATCATCTGCAAAGGAACAGAACAACTGCTCTGGCAGCAAAAGGCAGAACTGCCACAGGTCCCTGACTGCCTTGGCAGTCTGGGTCAAGACGCATCCTCTTCTTCTTTAACAGAGGGCTTGAAGGCCAGGGAAGTGCACGCTGGCAAAGAGTGAAGAAATCAAAAGCAAGTGTCTATCAGCAAGTTAAACACGCCCTGATCTCCAACACATTCAAACACAAGGAGAATAAATCAACCATCTTTCAGAGTCAGACTGATGGCGTTCAAATGCAATTCCTCATTTTCACACCACCACAGCATCTAGGCTAGGAAGGAAAAGTCACTCGACGCAGAACAGGACTAACAAGAGCTTCAGCAGATACAGTTGTCTGTGCTCAGGAGGCCAAGAGCTCTTTACTCTCAGGACTGAAGGGATCTGGTAGTATGCCAGAGATGCTGACTCCAAGCATCTTGCCTTCCATCTGTTTGCAGCAAGGCAGCTGAGGTTTTAGGATGCCATGGGTCCCACTAATCACCTGTCTCATGGAATTGATCAAAACACATTCTAGCATAGATAAAAACTGGGAGAGAGCTTGTGGATTTAACATCTTCTTGTGGCTTCAACATAGGCACATTTGAGTAAACAGGTGAGGGATTTAAACATTTAATCCTCAACAACTTATACAAGTGTTACATTCATCACAGTTTGCAGCTGGTGCCTGCTTTGGATAAAAGACCAGAAAGGCTTGGGATTTCAGTAGGAAACCTTGAGCCAAGCGTTAATGAGGAAACGTAAAGACTTTGCAGAATGAAGTTCTACTTTTGCCAGGCTCTGTTACCTTTTAGGATACACAAGAAGATTCAAAATTGGAGAGAATCCTCTGCTGAGACAGGTCTGAGGTATGTGCCATATGGTTAAAACACCAAAATCCCCTTGACTGGGACCATCTAAAAGCTGCCAGTGGATGAGCTGACTCAGGTTGCCTCCTGCCACATCAAACTCTGCCCTATATCAGCCCTCTGCTACCAGAAGATTAACACTCTGAGAACAAATTTATGCTAAGGAAGAGATTCAGAAAAAAAACAAGTATTTTTCAAACTGACTACAGTGTTTGTTCTTCCCTATTCTGCCCAGGCATATTTATACCCTCCTGCCTCAAACTAGACAACATCTCGATGTTGTCCCCATACACTTGAAATGAGTGAGCTTAGGCCAGAAATGCTGACTGGAAGTTTATCTACAAATATAAGCCTTTATATTCTGGATTGAAAAAAAAGACAGGAGAAGAAGAATGTGACTGACATGCACGTGATACCCATGTTCTTGCACTGTCCATGTATGACAGAAGCAAGAGACCCACTATCATAGTTATTTAATCTTAAATCTGGTTCATTTCCTGGTAATAATAATTTGGAGCATGAAGTGACCACCAAATATGGTCTCAGTCACTTAGAACAGGTTTCTAACATAGAAAATTTAACAGCAGAAAATTGTTTTGTTGTTGGTTTAGTCAACATTAAAAATGTATATCCTGTCTAGTCTGGAATAGTAACACTGGCAATAGCTCTTAGGGAAATGAGGTCCCACAAATGCACAAGTGCAAACTGCAGCAATCCAACCTGAAAAGAAATTACCACAGAGGAAAGAAAAAGTTGAACAGAAGATAATTTAAGTAAGATGAATTATGACTTGCCGTTTTTTCCAGCTCATTTGTGTTAACTTCAATTTAATCATTAAGAAATGCTCAAATAATTATAGGGATGCTTTTGGTGAATAAAAAATACTCAGTACTTCCTGCTTCTCTTTCAAAAAGGACTGTATACAAAACATCCAGCAACACTAAGACTAGACAATACTTAAAATTAAATATTTAAAATATCTGAAAACTGTACTAAAAAAACCTCCTAATAAAGGCAACCTACCAAATGAAGAAAAAAGGCCATAAAGCCAATTAAAGATCTGTAAATACCTTCACAAGTAACCTTGAGTAATACTAAATCAGTCTTGTAGACCCCAAATGCCTTTCTCTCACCCCCACTTATTATGCAACTTGACTTAGACCAAGCCAAAGCACCTGCTGAGGGAAAG
>NW_008674512.1:97251-105293 GCF_000695815.1 Acanthisitta chloris
CCTTTGTGCACTGGATTTGTAGATGTTTGTGAGGAGGCACATTTCCCCCTCATTTAAAATGAAATATAAGTCGCTTACATTGAGGCTTGTGATGACAGAAGGAAAGCACAATAGGCATTTATCTCTGTGATCAAATGGAACAGGCAAGGGATGGAAAGAACAATCTGTACTTGTAATCCCCTTGACTAGGAACCCCTCCAGACACAGCTGGGTTGGCTCCTTATGTTTGTGAGGAGGCACATTTCCCCCTCATTTAAAATGAAATATAAGTCGCTTACATTGAGGCTTGTGATGACAGAAGGAAAGCACAATAGGCATTTATCTCTGTGATCAAATGGAACAGGCAAGGGATGGAAAGAACAATCTGTACTTGTAATCCCCTTGACTAGGAACCCCTCCAGACACAGCTGGGTTGGCTCCTTATCGCACAGGGAGTGATGCACTACCACGGACCCAGATGAGAAACCTCCATTCAGCCCTCTCAGAACAGCAGCAGACTAGGAACTGACACTAAGGACTCCAATTCTACCTTTAAACTATTAACAAGTAAGAGCAGCACCTACTGGGAAGAAAATGAGAGAATAACTCAGCGAGTCAGTCAATGGAAGAATTCTGTTCACAACATGATGAGATGCCCCAGCTGAAAGTGTGATGTGGAACAGCATCTAACAGGGTTGTTATTAAACCTGCTCTACACACACAAACTTCCTGAAACCAAAAGTGCCATCAACTTATCACATTCATTTAATCATTTCCACAGGAATAACTTATTTAAAAAAACCTAGAGAGGAATAATAAAGTAGTAATTACCCTCATCTACAAGGCTCTATTTGTAGTCTTTAGTTTCTTGCAGATCAGTCACATATCTAAATGGAGCTTTATTGAATTGTTCAAGTATTTCTTTGAAATGTCAGAAAGTAACTACTTATGAAGAGGCCCTCACACAATCTTCTTATGTTCCCAACAGCTAAAATTTGCTGCCAGAGTCAGGCTAATTACTTGTCAAAGCCTCTTGATCATATTAAATATGAAAAAATTCCTCACAACAAAAGAAACTTAAAACAAAAATTGTGAATTGGTCCTATCCAAACTGCAAGGAACAATAAATCAAAGGGATGTTTAAAAAAAACACCAGAAAACTTTGAAAATGCAAATGGGTAGGTTCTAAGAATATATTTAATTATTCATATTGCATACAGTTTGAAAAATGTTAATAAAAATTTAAAAGCATTGATGCCTGACTGTTTTTAAGGAGAGCTGCAAACTCACTTAGTCGAAGGCAAGCACTAATAAAAGTCTGATAGATTGATCCACTGTGGATTGATCCACATACCACTGGGTACAGTGATTCCCTTTAACCCCAGAAAATACTGATATGGTTCCACTGGTGGGTAAGTTTACAAAAGCAAAGCTGTCACAAGGAACTTACGAGGGTGTTCTGGGAGATACACCTTCGTACTTCTTCACTGGGGTGTTCCCTTTTGGTTTTAATACAGATGACAATTTGCAGGTGTTTGATTCTGTTTAGCTTTAAAACAAACTTCCAGAAATGGGAAGGCAGATAGAGCTATGAAAGCATGAATGACACAACATCTCCAAGGAGGAGCACTCCAGGAGAGCAAAAAAAACCTACACACATCCCACTGACAACTACTGCCGAAGCAGCAAAGCCTTAGGTCAGAAGTGTTAAGTCTAAAGACTGTCTACACACACAGAGGCAAGTGGGTTCCAGACTCTCTTTACAGCTCTAGAAACTACTCTTAATTAAATGGGAAGAAATGAGAACTAAATCCATATCAAAACATGAATCGTGGGGATACGACTTCATGCAGGTACACGTAAAATCTGTACACTCCTTGGAAAAAAAAGTATTACAAGTTTTTCAGGTCCATACAAGTTGACTTTCAGCTGAGTAATAAGATTATTTTCCCAAGCTTGTGGGTTGTTTTTCATTTGGCAAATGCAAGAACAGACAGCTGCAAACCCAGCATAAACAACTAATATAAAAATAAATGGCATTAAATAGAACATCCCATAGAAATTGGGCTGAACTACAAGTAAATTGTGACTGGTCACTTTAGGTACTTTAAATGCAACACATATTCTTATCTTCCCATTATATAGGCACAGGGCAAAATAATCATCTAGTCTTCCAGATCTGTGAGGTTCAGTAGAACCTGGTCCTGTACCAGAGGGTGCATGGTTAGCCCAGGATCAGGGTCTGAGGCTATTAAAATCCTCACAGAACAGCTTTAATACAGCAAGGCATCCTTTCACCATCAGCTCATCTGCAACCCCAACCAGCTGGTCAAGAGTTTTGTTTGGCAGATGTGCTCACAACCAGACCTGTCAGAAGCCTCACAGATCACAAATGCCTATTTTCAGCCAGCTAGTGTGGGATGGCTCTGGGACTACACAATGCACTCAAGATCTTTTGAGGAAGAGGAAGAAAAAGAAAGTAACTTAGCCCTCTTCTACAAGACCATCTTTCTTTCTAAATTCAACCTCAACCAAGCTGCTCAGAAACATAGTGAAAATATTAAGAGTCCTATTCTCACTCTCTTCTGCATTTCATGTGTGTTTTTCAGTAATTTATGGACTAATGAAAAGATGGGTTCTACCTGTTTTCCTGTCAAGTAATTCCAGAACTTACCAGACCACTAGGAGTTTGAATGTACATGATCAAAATAAGCAAACCAGCTTCAGATTAGCATCGTGAAAAACAAATGGGTTTTACCTTCCTTTGTGAGGTCTTCCTCTCTCTGGCACACCTGCAGATGTCCTCCGGTTCACAGTGGAGTAGTCAGGATCCAGTTCATATCCTTCATCATCTACTCCAAGGCTGCGGTTATCATCTTCCAGTCCATAGGGCTCCGGCTGGAAACGCTCTGGCTGGGAGCGGGTCAAGTCAACACTGCTGCCCACTGGCACCTGAGGCTGGGCAACAGGGCCGTAGTTATCCCTTCTGCTTGGCAAAGTGAAGCTACCATCATCCGGTCGGTAGGTGTTCCCTGGCACGTAGGCATAGCGAGGACGGTAGTTGACGCCACGAGACAAACTGCCGTAATTGTCGGAGAGATCTCCGTAGCCATCGTGACCGATGTAGGGGCGATATTGGCCTTCGTGGCTCTCAGGGTAGGAATCATTGTAGCTGTTGTAAGATCTGGTTAACGTGGATGATGCCTGTGGTGTGATGTACCTCTCGCCGTTCTTCATGTATCTTCTGTCGATGGAATCTGTGTAGCTGCCCATGGGGGATGAGCCATCCATGGAAGGCAAGCCATCAGGCCCCAGCGGCACCTGACGCACTGTTCTGGTGGTGACTGTTTTGACCATCTTGGTAACCTGGGAAGAAGCAGTGAATAGATATGTTAAGTTTCTCTTTGCTGCATAATGTGATGAGACATACAAGGAACAGGGAGAGAGCACCACAAAGCAACCTACAGTGATGTGCCTGTTGAATGAAGCACTGGTGCATTCATGAGCTCACCCATTAGCTTTCAAATTTCTTAGTGGAAAAATATTTCAAAAGAAAAGCTGAAAGACATCCCAGAGCCAGAGCTAAGTGCACACAAAACCACTGCAGCCATGTGACAGTGCATGGAAGCAGTACAAAGGCATCACACCAATTCCAATTCCCCCAAAATGTTTCCAGGAGACAACCTGAGACCTAAAGAAGACTAAGACGTTGAGAAGCCACAGCCTGTCCTCCTGCAATTAGCAGAAACACCA
Organism: Acanthisitta chloris; assembly: GCF_000695815.1. Taxonomy (NCBI): domain Eukaryota; kingdom Metazoa; phylum Chordata; class Aves; order Passeriformes; family Acanthisittidae; genus Acanthisitta; species Acanthisitta chloris. Next base: position 100,984 of record NW_008674512.1, read on the forward strand.
CATCACACTTTCTAGTTTGACAGAAACAGTTGTATGTTTCTGCCTGATCTGGATCAAGTTTGCACCACTGTATACCTCAAATTTGAGCTAAAATGTGGCAGTACTACGTAGAAAACCATGATCTCAAACAGAAAAGTTCTGGGCTTCAAGATTTTGGATAATACATCTACTTTCTCTTTCAAGATAAGCTACATCCAACAAGCCCAACAGGTAGTTGTTGTCATTCCATTATTTCGGTGACTAACAAATTTGCAATAATGAACACTAACACCACAATGTTCTTGCACCTGCAACTACCCTAAACATACAGGGTTGACAAGCTTGTTTAAAATACTAAAGAAAAATCTGTACACAACTACATCTTTATCTTTTCTGCCTATGAATCACATTTCATTTCAATACAGAACTGACAAAAAGAGGAAATGCAAGTGTTCAGAGGGCCCTTGTGTTCAGGATTTCTTGCCTAAGGGTAAGAACAAAGACTCCTCAAGACTTTGCCAGAACTTCTGCCTTCGTGGGAAAGGTCTGGTAATCTGCTAAGACAGTGCTGGACAGAAGCCATTACTATTTCCAAAACTAGCAAAGGGCCCTCTGTTTGGGTTGGTATCTGGGGACCATCAGCTTCTGTCTTCCAGAGTGACCAGGAAAAGCTCTTTTGGGGAGAAAACAATGTGCAACAGAAGTCAATCTATCCTTGGTAGTACTAACCCTAAATTCAGCTACCTTAACCTATAAAAAGTTACCCTAACCCTAGTAAACATTGTGTTCCAGCCCCTTGTAAAAAAACCCAAAACAACCAGGCAACAAAAAAACATTTCCACAAAGATGAGAAGGAGAATCCACCTGTCTGACAGCATCACACACAGCAGGGGAGGGACACAAAAGAAAACTGCTAAGAGATATTTTGGGTTTCTGAAGTATTAGGGACGTAAATAAGCATCAGCAAACGACACTTCACATAAACTGCGGAATAATGCAGGCATCAAGGGAAACAGGAACTGTAATGTGTATCCCTGGATCACCCAGTGGCTCTGAAGTCCAAACAGATATTTTGACCTACAGCCATTTAGACTAGCAACAGATTAGCCAAACTGATACAAACCAAAATAACTAGAGTGCATCTCTTGAAGTGGCTCCAGTCACATCCTCTAAGCCAGATGTTTTCACACAGAAACCCCAAACAGAAAAAAAATTCACCCAAACACCATTTCTTTTCCTAGAAACATCTGTGAGCAAATGACACTTCAACCTAATGAAGTAATGAAATCCTGCAAGACTGAAAGGAGCACAAATAGCTCTCCACCAGCAGTGTAATTAACAGCATCATGATGCTGAAGACAGCACAGCCAGGTACCAACATGACCTTGGTATCTAATTTGAGCCAGAGCTAAAAAATGTTCCTCTTCAGCCCAAACAAATTTCCTCAGCAAATAAATCAGGAAAGATGCTATCTTCCATGCCTCCAAATACTTTTTCCCTTTTATTTTTTAAGCACAGATTTTCATAACTAGGAGAAAGGCAACTAGAAAATAAACACTTCATGACACAGAATCCAACAGGGGTTTTTGGTTGTTACCTGCACACAATAGTTCTCCTTTCCACTCCGTTAGCAGCGTGACCACTGTCATGGCATTTATAATCTCAACAGCACTGACAGGAGAAAAGAACTGGCGGAGTTTACAGTAGCTCTTTGTAAAGTGGATATACACAAAGCAACACAGCTCAGTGTTCTCCTACTGAATTCTGAAACAACAGTTTTATTCAAAATAGCATGTTCATAAGTGATCTGCTAAGAGCAGAAAAAGAGACATTTCTCAGGCTTGAAATATGTGAGTTTTGCAAAGCCATGACAAAATCGGATGCGAAGTGCTGGGCCTTTGTGTTCTTTGTGTTCCCAGTAATGGGAACACCAGGAATTAAGGTAACACATCAACAATTTGATGAATCAGAAATGGATACTTCTACCAGCAAGGAACAAGAAGACAGCTTTCTAAATGCCAAGAAGTACCCTCACATAACCTCACACAGCTTGCTCTTTCAGCGCTGTTCAACAAATCTAACTCCAAGCACTGTTTTCAAGACTCAAGTTGCCATGCTTGCACTGTTTGTCAAGTGCAATTCTTCATACAGTTGTTATGATCAGACAATACAGAGTACCTAATACACCTCATCTGGCTGCAGAAACAGCATGAAAGAAGGAACAAGCTTTGACCTGCAGGATCCTTGGTCAAAGGCTTTGCTCATTTTCGATGGGTTTTTTAGAATCAATGTTATTGGCAAACAAGATGAGGTAATACAACACAGAAACACTACAGCTGGGACAACTGTCTCCAAGAGTTCGTACATGTACACAAAAAAGACAAAGCAGAATTTCAGATCACTTTGAAAATCAATTCCTAGACCACATGTGACCAACCAGTTACACTTAATGAGTTTTTCATCATGCTCTGGCAGTCTAGAGAGTAGTTACAGAGGTTCTTTTTATTATTATTTTAAATTACCAACACGGGAATTCATTTGCAATTTTTCCCCATTTAGCCTTATTTTCCTGTCTTTGAGACTAGGACAGACAAGCTTTCAACGGCTGTGGCTAGTGAAAAAGCCACACTTAGTGTCAGCCAGCACATGTAAGAACAAGTTTACAATGTTAGCACAGCTTCACCTCCTATTATTTTCTGAATGCTGCACCTACGAGCAAATGGCAAAAATCAGGACAATCAAAAGCCCCTTGTCAGACACATAAAAAGGAACATTTCACTCAAGCATTAAAGTACACATTCCTCACAGCATAAAAGCATTCAGCAATGCTAAAGGTGTTATGGTGGCGCAATCAAACCGAGCCACCTTATATTTTGAGAAAGAGGGAGTATTTGCACTCATGCCTCATTTGCCAGAGATAGGCACTGAGACAGAAGATTTATCATGTGATAAACAGACTTTGCTGCTGACAGGACAAGAAAAGGAAGCTTTTTGAAAGCAATTAGCCAGCACACAGAGGATGGTCCATTTATGAGGTTTCCAAACAAAAAAAGAAACCCAATCAACAACCCAAACATTTTTATTTCAGGAAATTCTGCTCAAGGGAATGTTTCATTTATGTTTCTTATAAGAACACAGCCAGTCTTGAGCAGCTGACAGCACAGTAATCTTCTCTCCCAACACTTCTGTGGGTTCCTGAATATCAATGCATTAGCCAGAAAAAATGAAGCTATTCCAAATGGGAGTCCCATCAGACCATCTTATCTGAGAAATACCTGATTCTCCAGATGCACCCAATCTGAGAAAGATTTATTAGCATAAACTCCTCACTGCAGATAGGCTCTAATAAAAAATTTAGAGATACAAGTTACTTTGAGAAAGTGTAATTTGGCTTCCTCTGTTTACTTTCCATCTCTAAAGAAACCCTGTTTTAAAAAGGTTTTTTAGCCCAATGACAAATCAAAGATGCTCAATTGTTTCAATGCTGCAATCTCAGAGTACCAGATGAAAGCTCCAGAGTGCTTCCCTAGGCTGATCTGAGTATGCTGAAAATATATTTGCAATTCTTTATTCCCTATAAACTATACTAAGGTTTCAACCACAGTGTAAAAGAAAAAATCCCAATACACCTACTTATTCAGGCCCTCTACAATCAAAATCCTATTACACTGCAAGTTAGTGCTTTCATTGCTGCTTCTCCCACCCCAGAATCTAGGTACACTTCAGGTTTACTGACCCTGCTGCTGTTCTCATCCCCAGACAGCAGTTATTTTGTTACATAATTCCCTTGCAGGCCTCATGTTTTCACCAATTCTCTTTCTGGAAACACATTTGCCAACAGAACATACAGGAAATACTCATACGTTTGAAACAGCTTCTGTATTTTCTGTCCCTCATCCTTCTATTCGTCTTGGAGGATAGGAGAACAAACATGAAACTATGCAGATGGTACAAATAAATCCCTTGCAGTGTTCAGTCACAATTCAACTGGACTACAATGGTCAAACGCCTTTAAATTTTTTTCTCTTTTTGCTAAATTAAAGTGCATTATAAAAGCTGGCAGGGCTAAAAATTTTGTCATAAAGCAAAAATCAGATGCGAAGGCATGCAGGAGGATATAAGCATTCTGACATTTCTGCAAGTTTATTTTGAACTATGGACTGTAAAAATTAATCAGCCCAAGCAGGTTGAAGCTATTACCTTTCTATTAAATGCTGTGTAAGAACTTGCCCCGTAGGTTTTCCAAACAACAGCTCAAATTTCTCCCCTTCAATTTCAAGCTTAACATTTCACATTTAGCAAGGGCCCTCACCTTCAGCTGAAATCCATTC
>NW_008674512.1:105323-106821 GCF_000695815.1 Acanthisitta chloris
GTTTCAGGGAATTGCCTCTCAGGGTACCTGGCACTGCCCCAGCCCAGGAATTTCAGTCACAAGCACTTTCCCATCACAGGTGCTAGGAAGTGGGAGCAGCAGTTAATCACTCTTGGGAAAGATCTGGACTTGCTCAGTATTGCAAAGAACAAGGAAAACGGATGGACTACAAATTAAACAACTTTGTATACAGATTGGTTTCACAGTTTGTTATCACAAAACATCAATTTCAATGAGTAACAGTGACCAAAATCTCTCCAATCTTTTAGCATTTCAAAGATAAAAATGTGCCTGAAGAAAGAAAAAACCCAAATATTTAATACAAGCACACACATATCTAATTCACTTTACTGAGTTCTCTTGTGCCACTCACAAAAGACTCCCTTTAACACCTGGCAGTGCTCCAGCCAGCAGCAAGAAGTGCTAGTCTCTCCCCAAGGTGACTTTCACTGTTTTAGCTTGATAGGTATTTGGCTTCCAGAGATATTATAAAGTTTAAATGAAGTATTATCTGCTACATCTTTTGTGCAGTGAATGTCATGTAGGGACTTAGTATAACACTAGGAGAATAACAGTTTGGGGAAAATTACTCAGAGATATCTCATTTTGAGAAGGCAGATGTTCTCTATTTAAAATGTGTCAAATATTAAATTCTATTATGCCTTCTTCCTGCTTCAGTGCTACAGGCATCTTCAGAGATGCAGAGAAAAGCACAGCCAAACTGTCAATGCTTCTAGATTAAGGTTGTTTACTTAATACACTATTGAAAAGAATAACCTCTATAAATTATGGCTTTGATACAACAGGGAAGGAACAGGGAATGAAGGAACAGCAGCATACAGGAGCATTCAGGCTTACAGCCTTTACTGTGCTGCATTTCAAGAGGAGGAATTTCAGAGGCATCACTCTCCAGCAAGCTAGAGTCATACAATTTAGCAAAAGTATGTGACAACTTTCTTTAGAAGAATCCAAAACACATACTAAATGGCATTAGGTTGATTAATCCCTCCATAAGCTACCCAGCGAAGAAAGAATACATTTGGAGAACATCTCTTGTCTCTCTGGCTCATAAGAAAACAATACCTGTGTTATTTACTCTGTCAGAAAAAGCACCACGTGCTGCCACTTTGCAAGACAAATCTGCTGGAGATCGTGACTGACACTGTCCTGTAGAGCCTTCTACTTGCAGAGGTAAGAAAAATAGGTTCCAAATCCTTCCTCAAAGATGCCTAGAGCTAGCACAGAAATGTAAAGCACAAAAACATTTACCTGTATATTTTAAGTACCTTAGCTGATTGCTCAAAGTAAAGAGGGAAGGAACAGTGTGACCATCTCAACACATTGCCCGTAATAAAGTAACAAGATTGGATACTACTAAGAAGAGATGTGAGGATTCCCACCATGGCATATGTTGCCCCCTTACAGAGATAAGCACACATGCATGCTAAAAGCAAGGCCAGATTCATGTGGGGTTTTTTTGATTTGGTTTGGTTTCGGG
>NW_008674513.1:0-18612 GCF_000695815.1 Acanthisitta chloris
CGGCCGCGGCGGGGACAGCGGCGACCGGGGCAGGACTGCAGCACAGCCAGGACTCCAGCCTCAACCAGGTGCCTCCCAACAAGAAACCACGCATAGGGCCTTCAGGCACTAACTCAGGCGGGCCTGTCATGCCTTCAGATTATCAGGTACCTCTTGATATTTTGCTGCTTTTGATGCTGTAAGGCCAAAATGTTGTTTTCCCCCTTCCCCGCTGCAAGAACAGGTTGTGTTTTAATGAGTTTTTCATGTAACCTGAGCAGGCATGCTGTGATATGTTAGATTAAAACGTGGGGTTTAAGTCAAAAGGTTTTGTTCTGTGTTCAGTAATTTTCGATAGAATGCCAGTTTGAGTTGTATCTGCTGCACCCTGTAAAATGTTGAGGACTAGTGCACTCTAGGAAAGCATAAAAAATATTTGCTTAACTTCGAGAGTAATCTTACTGAAGCCAGTGGATGTAAATGCTGTGTTGTATCAAGTTCAGGATACTCGAGTCTTGGCAATATTCAATCCTGCACGAGACGCAGATCTAAGAAGATCCTGAGAAGCAGAAGCAAAGTTAGAACTAGGCTCTCTCATTTGATTCCTGCTTCATTTTACCTCATATTATCACATGTATGAAGTGGTTTTGTAGTTTATGCTAATACATGTCTACTTCAAATGTTAAAGAGAAAAATGTATGTTAGCACAGGAATGATGTTTTGGTTCACTTGTGTGATTCATGCCAAAGTAGGGAGCAAAGACATGCATCTGTTTTTCTCTTGCTAATGTGGCCAGAGTTGGATAGATTTCATGTTTTCCAGTACAGTAACATAAGTAAAAGCAGTATCACTGAATTATTCTTGGATTTCCATACTTGTCTTTGCTTACTGGCATTATATTTTCCACTGAAAAAGTGACTTGCACTAAATACAGAAAGCATTGAACTTACCAGGATCTTCAGTACTTCTGAGTTTATACTTGCTGGAACAGTAAGGAGTTGAAAGCAGAGTAAGAAAAAGGTAGATGTTAAAGGTAGATTTAAAATGATGCTAGGGATTCTGTCTGCTAGCCAGCACACTAGCCTTTGAGAGCTAAACCAGCACACTAGCCTTTGAGAGAATCCCACCTTGGAGAATGGCCTTTTCAGGCTGCTTTAAACTTAAAATAAGTAGCTTTTACAACACCCAGCTCTGGAGTTGCCTTGACTTAACCCTCCAGACCTTCTCCACAGACAATTGATTTCTCAGTGCCAGGCATTTTTCTCCCATTTTTCTTTGACTCTCTTAATTACAAATGATGGTGAAGGCATTGAGGGCAATTTAAGGGTCAAGAAAACTAGGTTACTTTGTTGAAAAGTTCCAGACAGGCTTGAGGCCTAGACAGATCACTACATCTGTCTGACTACACATAATTTATGGCTGGTCTGTTTTGGTCTGTACTTTGAGGACTGGTGTGCTGCATTTGATGATATCCATTATAGAATTCTTATCCAGGTCTCTGAAGTTTTGGCAAATATTCCCCTTACAAGTTGCTAGCAGTCTAAATATGTTTGGTTTTTTTCAGATAGTTTTTTTTTTTTTTTCCCCTCTCTGATGCTTTTCTTCTAAACTTCAACAGCACATGCACCAAAATCATGATCTATGTGTTTCCTTTACATCACTCACTAGGTTGTACGGTCTGATTATCCATTTTTACACTTGTGTTTGGCTATCTGCCCTTACATTCTAGCTGGCTGTCTTCTGTTTGTCGTGGTTTAACCCCAGCAGCAGCCAAGAACCACACAGCCTCTCACTCACTCCCCCACCAACGGGATGGCGGAGAGAATTAAAAGGGTAAAAGCTACAAAAACTCATGGGTTGAGATAAAGACAGTTTAATAGAGAAAGCAAAAGCTGCACACACAAGCATAGCGAACCAATGAATTAATTCACTGCTTCCTGAAGACAGGAGGTGTTTAGCCATCTCCAGGAGAGCAGGGCCCATCACGCGTAACGGTTCCTTGGGAAGACAAACACCATCACTCCAGATGTCCCCCCTTCCTCCTTCTTCCTCCCACCTTATATACTGAGCATGATGTCATATGGTATGGAATATCCCTTTGGTCAGTCTGAGTCACCTGTCCCAGCTGTGTCTCCTCCCAATCTCCCATGCACCCCCAACTTCCTTGCCAGCGTGGCAGTATGGAAAGCAGTAAAGGCCTTGACTCTGTGTAAACTCTGCTCAGCAATAACAAAAACATCTCTGCATTATCAACTCTGTGTTCTGCACAAAACCCAAACATAGCCTCATACTAGCCTCTGTGAAGAAAGTTAACTCTACTTCAGCTCAAACCAGCACATGTTCCAGAAAGGAATGTCTGCAATTTGTCCAAGTCTGACTGTGTTAAATTCTCTTCTGTGGAACACAAATAAGCATGGGCAAGCGAATGCTTTCTTGTAGTCTTATGGCCTTAATTTTACTCCATTATATCTTATTCAGAAGTAGGAAGAAGATTCCCTTTGCTTTGAGTTTCATTTAGCTTGTGATCTAAAGTCTCTGTTGAAGTCTTTTTGTAGTTCACCAACCTCAATATATGTTGCTTCCACAAATGACAGTGCAGATTCCTTGTTGAATCTTCCTGAGCATTTCTTGTGACCTTGGGTGTTCTGCTCAGTATGGTGAGCTGATGCTTTTCATCCAGAATAAGCTCCTGTAAAATCATAGCATTTATCACAATTCTTTCTCTTTTCTGTTAGAACTTGAAAAAAACTCCCAGAATTTTGAGATTAATTTCAGGTTTCAGACACTCTCTTAACAATCTAATGATGCGAGCCAAGCCTCATCTGGTTATTAGCAGCATGTGTGCCACTGGGAGACATCTCTTCCAAAGCCAGTGTGCTGAGCTGTCATCTCCAAAATTGTCTCTTAAAACAAGTGAAATTGCTCTATACATCTATTAGTTATATTGATATTGTATTGAGATATACAGGTCTGCAAGATTGGACCTCCCTCACTGTGCTTCACCGTGGGAAGCAGCCATCATATTCCTGTGTTGGACAGAACACAGAAAAAGTTATGTGATGTTTTTAGGACTTAGTATGTTTTACAATTTGTGTCAAATTAAAATTATAAAGCTATGCACAGAAACAAAGGGCAGAAGTGGTTTACACTGCCTGAACTTCAGGTTCCTGCTCTTCCATCATCCAGTTGAAAAGTTGTCAGCAGGCTTTCACAGCTCTCCTGCTTCGGGTCCAATGTTTAGATGAGACCACTAAGTTATTGCCTTCACTGAGCAGATTCTTGGTCTGTGGAGGATGTGGTGTTTTTGCAGACCCAGTGTTTCCATGGGATTTCCATTCAGAACTCAAACTTCTCCAGAGGCTTTCTGGAACTCATAGTGCTGATACTTAATCAGACTGTAGGTTCTTAACACCTTTCCTAGGTGATTGCTGTTGGCCAGAGGTTTGTTGATGACCCTTGGACATAGCCAAACAGAACCACCAACTAGACAGTGAACAGAACTCTTATTGAATGACTGCCTGGCCCTGCAGTTCACTTGACTGGAAACAAAATGGTTTGCTAACTGCAAATAGTTTGGGGCTGGTTATTCTGTAGACTCTCCTTCAAAGTGGATTGGGATGGGGTTTACCTTCCTGGAGAGTCTCCTATCCATTGAGTAGTTCTTCTTGTGCCAAGTGATTTTGCAGCTTACATTATTGGGCAGCTCATCATTAATTCTGGACAGGGAATGGATGGGCAAATTCAGCAGGTTGGAGGTCACAAGTGATCCGTGAATTTGTCTTGCTGATGTTGCAGTCCACTGTGTCCCAAACTCTGGAGGGGGAAAGAAAAACATCCAGGAAAATGAATATTAGGTTATTGCACATACACATGCCCATCTTTAAATACTTGTCCTTGTTTCTAGCAGATAAGGCTGCGGGTTGAAAGACTCACCTAAAATTATATTATTTTATCTTACTGGACAATTTTTCATTAAACTGAGTAACTCTTAGGTCACTGTTATCTTTTTCTCAGAAAAGAGTAAAATGTTTCTCTATAATATTTGCTATTACAGATCTTGAGTGTTTGTGGCCTCAGCAGTTTGATTTTAGGTCAATAGCATTTACAATAACGATAGATTTAAGTTTAAGAAATGGATAAATTTTAAAAGGCAGTCTGCTCTCTCTTGTGTCTTGTGTATTTTTCCTTCAGAAAATGACTGCATACATGTTGTATTTCTAGGTGTCTGCTACTGACCTTGTGTATTTTGTGTGCTGTGTTAAGGCTGATTGCAGATCTGAAAGATTACTTGTTTTATAGGACCTTCAATTGTAGCACTGTTTAGTCAGTTTCTCCAACAGTCTTGTTCTAATGAGCTTCAGAGAGGTTAAGTTTCCTGAGCTGCATAGTCCTTACAGGCTGATTTTCATTCCCCTGATCCCTCCTCTCTTTTTTTTTCCTGCAGCACTCCAGCTCACGCCTGAGTTACCAAAGCAACATTCAGGGATCTTCTCAGTCCCAGAGTACAATGGGCTACTCCACATCGTCTCAGCAGAGCTCTCAGTACCACCAATCTCATCAGTCTCACAGGTACTGAGAGGCCTGACAGGCTGCACTCAGAAAGGAATGGACTAAAAGCCAGAAGACTCCAGCAATATGAAGTTCATAATGATGAGAAGACCAAAAATACAAACTATAATGCAGAATTAAAATTCATGCTGACAAAAGGAAAACTTCACTCACTGAAGACTTCCCCTGGCTCCATCCCCGTCCCTGTATTGCCATAAAGGAGATTCTCGTGAAGTTTTCCTTCCTTCCTGCCCCTGCATGTGCTCCATTGTGGTTACTCTAATGAACCCTTCTGATCTGAACCCAGCACTTAACTTCTTTAACCTTTGGAATTTTGAAGGATTCCTGGTGCACCTTCCTTATGCTGTAGTGATTGCCATAAATCTGTCTTTTCAATCTCTTTGATGGGATTTTAAAGTTTTAAAATCTTGAACTCCCAGGCTTTCAAGCTTGTATATAGTTAGTTTTATACTAGGCAAACCAGTTTAGCTATACAGGTATATTGCACCTTTTTAAAGCACTATGTTATTTTCACAGGATATTACTGTTTTGCTCATGGATGTCAAGAACAGCAAAAATTTTACTGTTCCAGAGTATTTTACTATTCTGTTTTTATTAGTCTAGTTTTCAGGCGAAGTATTAAAAATAAAAAATTTTAAAAATGAATAAAATTTAAAAAGAAAAAGGAAAAAAAAAAAGAAGAAAAAACCCACCCAAGTCTCTGCAGCAACAAATATGCTTCATGCTACTGGACTGAAGGCCAAACAGAAGATTGCTGATATTTCTTAACTCATTCACATTGAATTCTTGAAAACACAGTGATCATGCTCTGGCTAGTTTTAAATTAAGCATCATTTTAAATGAAACCAGGACAGTCGCATAAAAAGGAGATGCTTTCTGTTGGAATAGAAGAATGGAATGTCTTCCCAGGCTGGACACCAAAATAGTCAGGAAAATGTATTTACTGCCCTCAAGTCTGAGTAGGAATGTGGATGATGGGCTCGTTTTTCTGTTAAGCAGCTGATTAGTGTATGTGAGAGTTCTGCACATTCAGCTTTTTTTCACATTCCTGAGTCGGTTCTCAAAGTGTAAAGGTGACAGAAATACTAAGACTTGCAAAAAACGAATGCATTTAATCATTTTGTGTTAGAATTAATAATTAAGGGAAATTATCGTGCAGTTCGAAAAGCATGTTGAAAATTGTTCCTTTTTCATGTCTATAATGCATATTCTGTGTCCCTCACATTGCTGTGATTAACCCAGATTAGTTACACCAGATGCGCTTGATTGCACTGAAATGTTTCTTTTTCCCTAGAGCAAACATGTTTTGATTGTGCCTAAGGACTGTAAGTGGATGGGTAGCTGGCAGAAAATCCCCAGTAATTAAGCAAGAGTTCAGAAGCATAATCAGAGGATTATTGTCCAACTTCTGGAACCACAGTTATTCGGAGAGACACAACATGCAATTCGGGACAGCTTCATTTTTCCTTCAGCCTTTGGAAACGAGGCTGGTTCTTGTTGCAGAAAACCTGGAAAAATGCATTAAAAAAGCTACTGGCAATGTAACCAGTGAGCTTCTACAGCTGGTGGCCAGAGAAGGGGTGAAGTGAGAGGAGTTTATATGTAAATGGTTAATTTTACAGGTTTTTATACTGCAGTGTGTTCTCTTCTGTGTCCACACACAAAAAAAACTCTATACCCATCCACATTCACACACTGCAGTTGTGATCAGGTGTAGCAAGATGAGTAAATCTGTTTGCTCTGAGGAGAATGCTTGTCATGACAGCTAGTCACATGCATGTGTCTACTGGATTTGATCTCCCAACCACCTCTAGTGCCCCTTTCCTCCCCACACTCGTGTTGTTTTCATACCTTTTGTGAGCAGTTGGCTTGCTTTGGCCATACCTACCACCATGTGAAGTTGACAGCAGCTAACTGCTCTGGAAAAGCAACTAAAACCTGCTTTTGTCATCAAATGGATAAGAAGGTGGTGAAAATGAACTGAAGCAATGGGTAGGAAAAAATTCTTTCTGGGGAAAAATTATCTTCCCAAAGGATATTTTCAACATATAACCCTTGAAATGCTACATTTTAGACCTACCCTGGTAGCCTGTTTGAAAGAACAGATTTTGATTGTTCCTTTATTTCAGTGAGGCTGGGGTTACATTCTGTCTGTAAGTGGAAGGTCTCACCTCTTACTGCTGTTAGGATGAGGTACCTTTGAGCTAATGGATATTTGACCAATGCCATACAGTAACACTTATTTTGTATTTTTGTGACTTGAATGTCATTTCTGGAAATCATCCTTGGGCAGAGTAATTTTGTGCCCCCTCCTGTTCTCTTCATCCTTCTGTTCTCTCAAAATTATTTTGTCCTTTCTACTATACTTACAATTTTTTCTGCCTACTGTGACCTGCCACTGATCATCAAAATTCATACAAAATCAGGAGGTGGTGGGGAACTGTATGGTGACTTAAGGTGAGCTCTTGTGCCAATAAGGCAAAATCATGGTGTAGATTAATCTGTATGTAGAGTATGAAACTTCACAGCAATGTAAGGTGCTTTAATTGAGTGAGCTTCCAGCTTCTAGAGTGACTGCCATGACCTCTCTCTCAGCTGCACTGGTGTTTCTGCCTCAGTTAGGTCTGATAGATGACCACCTGCCTCTCCTCTCTGGCTTCTGTGTGCAGATGTGAAGCCAAGCTCACTTGCTCTGTTCCTTCAAACTCACAACTGGAAGGACAGCAAAAGTGTTGGCTGCAAAATGTAGGCTCTGCACACTCTTGTAGTTCCTTCCTGGTGGTGAAATAACTTGCCTTTTCCTGGGAGCCTGGTGCATGCTGCCAGGGTGGGTGACAGTCCCAGGTGGAAGAGGCCTTGTGCTCTAGGGGTCATCCCATGAGGTAGAAACACTCTGCTTTCAGAATGGATTATGCAGTTTGTAGTGGGAAATCAGGACCATGTCATGTTTATGTTATATTTTTGCCTGTGCAGTTTCATCATTACCCATAGCTCTGTCTCTGCTCATAGCCTGTAGATCTTCACCAAAGTGTTTCACACATACCAAGAGAGGCAGGTGGTGCTGGCAGAGCTGTCTCCTCCATCCTGCTGGGAGAGCAGGCTGCCAGGACAGCTCTTCCCGTTGCGGCTCAGAGGAAACAAACACGTGGGGAATGGATGGGATGAGCAGCCCTGGCCCTCATTGGTGAAGTTTAGGTAGCACAAACTGCACAATGAAGGAAAAATATAGGGAAAGCTGAGAGTCCTGCACTGTATCTGTGACACTGTATCTGGGGAGGGGGAGGGAAGAGCATTCGTAGCGGGAGGGGTGCTGGGAAGCTAGAAGTGTTCAAATATGTATAATATTTTATATAAACACAATAAGCTTAGTTCCCCTTCATAATCTTCAGGAATGGTACTTTAACACCATTAAGCAAAGAGTTGTTTTAGGGTTAAATAAATGTATTGTACATAAGGCCATAAGTAATCTTCTAAAAACGTCGCCAGACAGGAGCGATGTGTATTACTATATGAAAAAAAAAGTCCTTAATGCACTGTTATCTCCTAAATATTTAGTAGTAAATTAATGCTATTTAATTTTTTTAAAAATTTGTCTTGTGTAGACACTAAAAAGTATTACACAAAATCTGGACAGAATATGTCCTTTTTAACAGCAATTTAAAGAACTTTTTATATATGTAAGGTAGTAACTTTTCAAATTGTTCTAGTTGTATATTCCCATGTTTACTATTTGTGGAAGTGTGCCTGTCTCTATTCAGTTATTTTTTTTTCCTAATTTCATGCAAGCATCTTTCATTTTTGTAGTCCCCGTTAGAAATGATCGTGTATGCCTCATGCTGACACAAGACTTTGCAGCTCTAGATCCGTGGTGGCCACATTTGGCAGTGCCCAGGCCAATGGGCTACCAAAACCACAGAGCAAAATACTTGTTCCTCATCCTAGAATTGGGAGTTTACTGCTTTTAAGTTGTCCTGATGTCACTCTTGAAATGACTGTTAAAACTAAGCTATGAGTTCATTGCATTTATTTTATATTCTTGGTTGTAATGAAATGGAATTGACTTTGCTTCAGTGTGAATTTTTTTAATAAAATAATATACATTTGTAATAATAATAAAAAGTTCAAATCAAAGAAGCGTGCAGAGAAGTTTTTGTAAACATTGGCTTGGGGCTACCGAGAGGGAAAATATAGCCCACAAAATTGCAGTTGTAATTATATTCAGGATGTTTATGATATCATACACCACACAAAACAAAGCTTGCAAAACCTCAGAGCTGAAATTGCAGCTTTTAAAATGCCCGCAAGGATATTCCTGGGTATGTGTCTATCAAAATAGAATGAAGCCTTATGGAAGGCAGAGTCGATGGAGTGGTTGGTTCTCTTAGGCCTTGCTCTGTGCTTTAGAGTGTTCTGGAGTGCCATGCTGGTGCCACTTGCATGACAATTCCCTAGATGTGTCTTCTGAAAAAAAGACTGGTTTACTCCACTCTGAAGATAAATGCTCTTCTACTTTTTTCTCCTGATGGAGCATTTCTAGCATTTCAGGTGACAACATGGAAGGCATGAGCTAGATCATATTGGTGCATTTTCAAAGTGAGGTTTTGTGTGCTTTGCTAGTCTGTGTGTTTCTGTTCCATCTAATAGCTGTTTCATGACTGGATAGTTAACTCTTTCCAAAAATCCCATTTGTCTTGTCCATAACAGTTGCATGGGTAAGAATGGTTAGGATTCACTTGCGCTACCAACTGTGTTAAGAAAGAGGCTTTGGTTTCTGATGTGCCTTTTCCACAAGGGTGAGAAGAGGAGTCACCTTTTGCCAAAAAGCTTAGTCTGCCTCTCTGACACCTCAAGATTAAGAGCTGTTGCTTCAGCCTCGATGCAGCTGAGCATCCCCAGCTCTTTAATCCTCACAGTTTCTGCTTCTGCTGTCCTGTTGGTTGATAAGATTGTGCTTAGTCAGCAGCTTTGATTTGAATCTTGTGTTGGCTCTGTCTCAATCTTTGTTCTTCTACAGCATCTCTCTCTCTCTCTCTCTCTTCTCTCTCTCTCTCTTTTTCCTACCTGGTCATGCAATTTACAGTCTAATCCATCTCATCGTGCTGATCTGAATTAGGGTGTCATCCCTTTCCCATCCTTGACAGCTAAACGACTTAGATTTCACAGCCATTGAGAAAGCTCCAGACTGAGTTGTTTGTTAGTCTCTTGCTTTGACTTGTTTTTTCCTGCTTTGCATTGCTGCCCTGGTTCTGCTGTCTCTGTTGCATTAGTTGTAAAGCTTCTCTCTTCACTTGCACATTGCTGCCAAAGCCTGCTGTTACCCCATCCCTCTTACTCAAATCAAGCACTTATGTAAGTTATCTCCAGGTCTGATTGTCCCACCAGGTCAACCTCTACAGCCTGCACTTTAGATTTCTAAATAAGCATTTTTAGGCTCTGTTTCCAGTTACCTATTGTCCCTGAAGACCTGTTGCATAAATTTCTGGAAAATTCCCTCTTAGGTATGTTCTGCATCCTTCATTAAAACCCTTTGGCTTTGGTGTCTGAGAAGTTACGTGTTTCAAGCTGCTGGTGTGCTGTGAGTCATACCTGTTGTGCTAATGAAATCTGTCCCAGTGTTTTGTTATGCCCTCCAGTCCTCCTGCATCCATCTGTCCGTGTACACCCCTTGCAGGCTCCCTGTGACAGGAGCAGTCATTTTCTTCTGACACAGTAGCTTCATGACTGGTGCTTGCAGGCACTCTGGAATATGAATAATAGTCTTGGTTTTTTTCTGCTGGACAACACACAGTAGTAGTGTCATTGCTTTCCATGTGCTGCTTGAACACAAAAAGCATCATATTGGTGCCAAATACCAATTTTATCTATCTAACCAAGGAATTTGAGCAAGCATTGTTCCAATAGCCAGTGAAGGTTAATGATAATTCGCTTGTGATGTTTTCTTAACAGGTGGGTCCTGCTTTTTTACCTTCCAGAGAGCTGTGTGTCCTCATTTAGGATCACAGAATAAAACAGAAACTTTCACTTATTTTGGTGGGTTTATAGTAATGCAGGAAAATGTTATTGCACAATTACTACAGTGATTTTTTTTCATTTGCAAGGAATATTTATTAGAACTACAGTTGTTGGAGGTAGATTAAAACCAGCACCAAGGTTATGAAAGATGTGTGTGCAGTCACAGCTGAGCTGCTGGAATTGCTGTGGGAGTACCACAGTTGTTATGTAGCAGATAGACAATCCAGAGTAGGTGTTACAATTATTATTATTGTTGTTATTACTATTATTATTATAAGTCTTAAAGCAATACCATCTTACCTAATAATTTTTATATAAGGTGCTTACCTTGGAATGCTGCTGTAGGATCAGTTTTTCCAGCTTAGTGTATCAGCATACTGCTAAGTGCATTGCAGGGACTGTAACAGGCCCATTCCATGATTATTTTGTGTGCTCTTCAAAGCATCTTGAAGAGGACAGGCAACTTGAGAGTGTGTAACTTTTATGTGCATGCATTGCACACATGGCTAAGTGAAATAGTCAGCAATACATTCCTTCAGCTAAAGTATCTTTTGATGATGTTCAGTAAGAAGTTGTGTGAAACCTCCAACTGGTGTTCAAAGTCATTGCAGAAGGGCTATCTGAGCCCTGGGCCACTGCCAGAATGGAGTTTTGCTTTGCTTACACTACCAGTGGTTGTCATAAATAAACTAGTAAAGGAGAATCTGTTCTATTTTTTAAATATGACTTTCTAAAATAAGGAACAAAAAACCAATCAGGTATTTGCTACTGAGTCTTGGATGTGATGTGGTAGACAGCAATAATGCATTTATGCCATCTCCATCCCAAAGACTAATCATGTCCTAGGTAATAAAAAACCCAATATGTTGAGCACTCAAGAAAGGAATTCTTCATACCTATCATCGGCAGACAAAGCTTTAATTATGGATCAAGTCCTGCTAAATGATGTATGGCTCAGATGTCGTTTCCACAGTCTGCATTTGAGCCTACA
Organism: Acanthisitta chloris; assembly: GCF_000695815.1. Lineage (NCBI taxonomy): Eukaryota > Metazoa > Chordata > Aves > Passeriformes > Acanthisittidae > Acanthisitta > Acanthisitta chloris. Next base: position 11,552 of record NW_008674513.1, read on the forward strand.
CTGGTAAGCTTCTTCCCTATATCCACAAATAGAATTCCCTGGGATGTTAGGGAAAAAAAAAGGAGTGGAAGTGTGCAGCCTTCTATTTTGTAACAAAGTTTTAATGCTATCGAGTTTGGGTGTCTGAAGTTCTCCAGGTCGTAATGAACTTTCAAATACTTTTAAATATGTGTTTTTAACATTTGCATTGTTTAAAATATTTTCTGCTCTTAGCTGAGCAATATGGCACCGCCTTGCTCTGGAGAGATGACCTCTGACTCGGCATGCTTGACCTGGGCAGGGGCATGGTTGTCAATTCGGAGTCTTGCAGAAAATTTACACAAGTGGACACTGAACTTTAAGCTCAGGTCACACAGGTCTGTGGAAAAGTAATCAGCTTTGAAAGAGAATATACTTCCTTGGCTGAAAGGTGAGCCAGAGAACTGCAAAATTAAAGGCTTAAAGTCTGACTGCCAAAGGCTCCTGTGGCCCTCCAATTTGACAGTGCTATGAGATGATTGCAAATTGTCAGATTGTGTTGTCATTGCAAGGCTGTGCAGTGCTAAAACATCTGTTGTTGGTCTTGCCATTATCTAATATGATGTAGAATGAGTAATTTGTGAAAGTATAATTTTCTGATTCTCTGTATTAAACCTATTTCAATTGTATGACTCCTTCTTGCAGTGGTACAGAAGAAAGAAAGATGATTTCCAAGAGTTTGGTTTTGGCAGTAAGACTCAAAATATTAACTTGCTAACAAAGAGGAACAAGGGAGATCAGGCTTCTCCCTTGCTGGTGTCCTCCTTTAGCTGCAGCAGAGGAGATTGAAGGAGGCAGATCCTATCATGGTATTGTGTAGCAACTGCAGTTCTTGGGAAACATTTGCTTTTGAAAGAAAAATATTTGTCTCCTAAGTATAGCATCATGACTGTAGAGAGTATACCTAGCAAAGTTGATAGGAGTGAGTCACCTTTACAGAATTCCCTGCACACAGCAAGCAGACTGACTTGATTGTATCAAGAAATTTATAGACGTTGGTTTTACCCACCCATAAATGCATGAAAAACTGTAGTTTGTGGTTTCAAAATACTCCCCTTGGTAATAATGGAGCTTTTCTTTAAACATTTAAAAGTTTTCTTTTAGCTTGCAGTATCCCACAAGCATAGAAATAAATCCCTACTCATTTAAGAAACAATGGGACATCTGCTAACACGCCCTGGTGCGTACGTCCCAGTGGGGATTATCAAGAGTTGCTTCTGCATCATGCTGCTGCTGGATGAAAGCTGGAAGTCCCCTGTGACTTTGAGACAGTCTGTTCTGGGAATCAGGAATGAAGCAGCTTCTCTTGTTATCCAGAGCAATAGCAGAGCTGAGTGAATTTGAGTCATCTCAGGTTGTGATGTGTGTGGTATTTACACAGTGGCTGTAACATGTTCAACTCCAAGAACTCAACCTGCTCCATAACACTTACATATACCCTCTGTGCAGAAATGCTCAACTGTGACTTCTTAATGTAAAATCTTATGGAATACTTGTCAGTGGATTGTGTGTGCTGAAGGATGTAAGACATGACCTGCCAGCTAGATCAGAACCAGGCATGTTCTTTCCCACCTAATGTGCCAAACTCCTGTATCAGTCATGGTGTGTCATGCTTTTGTTAATACACAGCATGGTGCTGTTCCAAGGCTGTGTTATCACTGCAGCTTCTCATGCACCAGTGATGTGGTAATCCACTCGTATTCCACCCAGCTCCTCCGGGATGTTTCGTGCATGGCTGTGGGGAGACCAGCTATTTATTGATCTGTGACTCTGGGTATACATTACCTTGAAAATTTTATCAAAACAGCACCATAGCAGTATTCAGTCTTGTCCTTGCACGGACTGAGATTCCACTGCATGTGACGTGACATAGTTATGGAGGGGACACAGGAGGACAGTGAGAATTTTGCAGGATCAGGGTTGATCTCTGGATATGCTGCATGTGGATGTCAAAACAAAACATGCTTTTGCTTTCATGTTTCAGGATCTTGCCAGCCAGGTGAATTCCAAGAGTATGCTCCTTTAAATCATCAGGATATGTCCTAAGTTTGTTTAGGCCAGCATGGCTAATAAACTGTGTTGACATTGATAGTTATCTGTCACCTCTAAAATTAAAAAACCCCAAACCTAACCAAGTTTCCTCTGCCTTGCTCCACTCACACACACATCCAAATGTGGAGCTAAGGAATAATTCATTTCTCAAAAACACAGTGAGAAAACAGGATACCCTGTGTAGCCAGAATAGCTGTACATCCTAAATATAGCAGTGCTGAGCATTCATCGAGTAAGGTTCAGGTTTACAACACGTACCATGGCTTGGGATGGTCAGGGCCAGATGTCCCCACCGTGTAACACGATCACTTCCTTCAGCTGGGTGCCAGACCAGCTCCCAGCCCTGCAGCTGCTGGTGGGAATGTTACCTGACCCAGACCCTTCTCCCAGCCAGAACCATCCCTCCTGCAAGAGGAGGTGGGCTGTGCCACGGGCAGATTTGTCACCCCCTGCATGGACCACAACACCCATCTGATGTGGAGGTTTGCTGCTGTGGGTGGGTGTGAGCTGATGAGTTGGTCCTCTGAGAGACTCTGGAAGTGTTGGGATGGGCACAGAGGTCACCTCTCAGGCTGCAGCTGCAGTGGTGGATGGAAGGGGTGGTGGATGCAGCTCCACCTGCAGGGCCCACGTGCAGAGATGGGAAGATTACCCAGCACCAGGAGCCAGGGCCCCTCCTTACACAAGCTGTCAGCACACGTTGCAGCAGTGGGCGTCTTGGGAATGTGCCACCAGCACCTGGGGCAAGCTGGGAGAGGGGAGCACTGCTGTTGTGCCACTCTCCTGTCTCAGACAGGGAGGCTCTGGCAGTGGGGTCTACTCTCTCAGACACTTCATGAACACTGTGGTGCTCCAGAAGAACTCCGGAGCTCCTTGGCAGATCCCACCCTTGCGAACTGGAGCGTGAGCGGTTGAAAGCATGGGAGACTGGAGCCAGCAGCAAGGTGCCAGCAGCACAGTGATGGGCATGTTGTGCACTGCCTCTCCCCCATGCACACTGATCCTCGGGGCCCCAGGCAGGAGAGGCAGAGGGGAAGGTGCCACGTGAGGATCAGCTCACGCCTGGCTGGAAGGGTGACGCGCTGAATTGCCCAGTGCCAGGGTTGCATGGCTCCGTGGAGAGGGCCTGAGGTACCCATCTTCCAATGTGGTTTAGGCCCTGAGGTTTCTTGGGGAGTCTGATGAGTCCTGTGTGGGGGTGAGGGTAGGACTTTGGGAAGTTTTTAGAAGTGTGTCCTGCTCCTCTGCAGTGCCTCATACAGACCTTGTTCTGCTGTTCTTAAGTGCTGTCCCACAGGAGGGTTTCACAGTAACTGGCCATTCACTGGGTTTGGATGGATTTGAAGGAGATCTGATCCCCTTTAATCCTTTTTTTCTCCCCACTGTTCACTCCTGTTGAGGCTGCTGTAAGCTTTGGCTAAAATTCCTCTTTTCATACCATGGCTCAGCTTTGCCTAGTCCTGTACAAACTCTCTTTTCTCCATATGCCTGGTAGCCTGTGTCCAAGGAGACCATTTTATGGCTAATAGTAAATGTGTATAAAAAAGGAGTGTATTCAGAGAGCCCTTGGGCGGTTTGTTTCACTTTGCCTTCACTGCAGGGGAGTATCTGCTGCTGATGCTGTCTGGGCCCTGGCTGTCCTGGGGAGCTGTCTGGCAGCTCTGGTGTTTGTCCATCAGGGCATCTAACATGACAGCTCATATTTCAGAGCACAGCCTGAGTGCTCTCGGGATTATAGTCTTCAAATTTTCTTGCATACTATACCATTGTGGACGGAAGCATCATGTGCCTTGTGGGAGACTCCTGAGGAAGCTGTAAAGAAAAGGATAATCCTGCATTGGAGAGTGATAGCCAGTTCAGCACTATGACAGGCATCATTTGCCATGAAGCTGGATCCTCTGCTTGGAGAACATGAGTCTTGCTCGTTAACCTGCAAGTCAAAAAGAAAGGACTGATGGAAACTCGCATTTCTTGGCCATGGCAGAGAAAAGAAAGTCTGCAAATGTCATGCTCGTTTAGGGGCTCCCCACGACACATCCGGACCAGGCAGGGTGTGGTTGGTGCAAACCCTCTGCCTGCAGGAGCTGCTGCCTCTGTAAATCATCCTCTGGGCAGGCAGCCTTGTCCCATCGAGGAGGAGAGAGGAGGCAGCAGAGGGGCTGAAGCAAGAAGGGAGTCTCCAGTGTTGCACTGCAGGGCTGCAAGATGTCTTGCTGCTCAAATGGCAAGGAGAGAACTGGATGCCCCTTGTGCTTTGCAGAGAAGGACCCACTGGCATCATTGTCTTGGCCTCCTCCCTCTGCAGCCAGACCTGCCCCCCTCAAAGCCCCAGGTAGCAGCTGCTTTGGAGGAAGACTTCCAGCTGAAGACTACACTGACTCAAATGACTTTCCTGCTTGGGAAGAAGAGGATGAGAGCTGGACCCTTCTGGAGAAGTCCTTGCAAAATGTGCATTTTTGCTTCCCTTTGCAGGTACTGGCAGGGAATAAGTACAGGGTCATTTAGGGAGGGTGTGAACAAACCCTGACAGAGTCCATTAGTGGGACTGACATCCTGGAAGGGGGAGAGGGATGGGGGAGGCTGCCAGGCCTCAGGGGGTTCTCTTTTCATTTCATTTATGATCTGTTGATTTGCATCTGGCTGGGGTTTGAGCCCACATGAGTCACATTCACATGGGCAGGTGGGAGTGGCTCCATAATTTTCTTTTGAATCACCCCACATTTCTCTGTCACTAGAACATGCTTAAACAGCCACGTGCACGTATGCATGTGTGTGTGTGTGTGTGCGTGCAAGACCCAGACAGCCTTGTGGGAACAGGCTAGGCTGACTTTGTCTCAGCTTGGTGGAGTTGGCAATGTTAGGTTTACAGTTGCACTTGATGACCTTAAAAGTTTTTTCAGCTTAAATGATGCTAAGATTTTAAGACAGAGCTGTGAGCAAGTGCCATTCGGCAGGAGTTTTTCACAGCTCCTGTTTTTATACAAGGTTCTCCAGTGAGGGGTCAGGACTCCCTTTTTGACTCTTCCACTGGGCTCTTGGAACACCAGTGTGCTTATTCTCCTTGTTTTGTGGCTGAGCAGCGTGAGCCTGCAGCAGCCACTGCTGTTGGACCTCAGTGGTGGTGGTGTCATCACAGACCTATAGAATCAGAGAATGGTTTGGGTTGGAAAGCACCTTAAAGATCTTCTAGTCCCAACCCCTCTGCCATGGACAGGGACACCTTCCACTAGAACAGGTTTCTCAGGGCCCTGTCCAACCTGGCCTTGAACACTTCAGGGAAGGTGCAGCTACAACTCCTTGGGCAACCTGTTCCAGTGCCACACCACCCTCTGAGAAAATAATTTCTTTCTAACATTTAACCTAAACCTACCCTCTTTCAATTTAAAACTAATGCCCTTTTCCTGTCCTTGTCTGCCCATTAAAAAAGTTCCTCTCCCTCCTTTTCTTAAGCCCCCTTGAGGCAGTGAAAGACCTGTTCCAGTGCCACCCTCTGAGAAAATAATTTCTTTCTAACATTTAACCTAAACCTACCCTCTTTCAATTTAAAACTAATGCCCTTTTCCTGTCCTTGTCTGCCCATTAAAAAAGTTCCTCTCCCTCCTTTTCTTAAGCCCCCTTGAGGCAGTGAAAGACCACAGTAAGGTCTCTCTGGAGCCTTCTCCAGGATGAACACACCAGCTCTCTCAGCGGTCAGAGTATGTGGTGCAAGCTGGAGGAGGCAGAAGAGCCATGAAGCCTCATTGCCCAGCCCAGCAGCCCTTTAAGCTGGAAAGGCCACAGTACCAGTGCTGTACCACTAGTACCAGCCCTGCCAAGAAAGGGGTTGCTCTTTAGGTAGCTGATGCTGTTTATCAGTTAGGCGGTTGGGTTTGTGGGGTTTTCCCTCTTAAGACAACTAAATAGAAATATGAAATTCACATTTCTCAGCAAGAGTTTGGCTAAATGCTCTCTGTCACATAAACCACAAACAATTCGAGCACAGGTCTGAGCCAGTTCCTTTTCTAGAGCCTTTCAGAGCACACAGCTTCTTGAGGCTTGAAAATAAAATGGCAAATGTCTCTGCCAGCAGCCTCCATGGTGTTATGATGGGGTTTATAAGTGTGGTTTGTGTTGGCAATGACCAACCAGGGGGTGTAGATACAGGGCCCCGAATCTCATGTCCGTGATTCAGCATATGTTTGCTCCTTGGTTTGGCATGATGTGTTTGATAATGAACCTCCTTTTCCTTAAATACAGGCCTGGGGAAGGGGCAGGAGGGCTGGGAGGAGACATTTCTGCTGTTCAAATGGGACCAAAGAGCTCAGTAGCCAAGTGCAGCTGGCCAAGACCTCTGTGGCTGGCTGGTGAAGACCTCTGCCAGGGGTTGCCTGCCATCTGCTGGCAAATCCCACGGGATGGATGGAGCCCAGGAGGGAGCTGGAAAAGGAAAGCTGTTGTGGTTAGGTAGTATTGCTCTGGCCAGAGACGATACTATGTTTTTCTGGTAGGACCAAGGGCCCATCACTCTGATGCTTCCAGCTGGTGAGGCTGAAGGCTGCATTACTGTCTAACCTGCTTCTGTAACCCCATTGCTCTGGTCAGGTTGCAGAGATATGTGGCCCTTGAAGTGAAGCTCTGAAATTCCTGATTTGCCTTTGCCTGGCATTTATGTACATCCCAATGCTGACATCTTGCCTCTGTGTCCAGGTTTTGCCCACTTCCAACGGGGCCAGCAGTGACCTCCTTCCCATGGTCAGCCTGTTCTCTGCAGTTTTGCAGTCCTGAGCTGTGCTGGATTCAGAGTTATGGCACTTTTTTTCCAAAACAGGCATCATCATCAGTGCCTTTCCTCTGGGGCTGGAGGAGGATGAGATGAGGATGACGCCACAGTGGAGCATTGGTTGTGGATTCAGTGGGGAAAGGCCAAAAAGGGAAACAGGCCCTGGGATAAGACCCTCAGCTGCCCACACTGGCACCAGCACTGGAGCCAAGGCTGATCTCCCACAGGCTGG
>NW_008674513.1:18654-35558 GCF_000695815.1 Acanthisitta chloris
ACAAGGAATGTCTGGGCAAGGGGGAAGAGGCATTTGGGCACTTCAGTGGGGTGATGGGGCAGATGTCAGTGAGTTCAGACTGGCTGCCTGGGAGTTTTGTGCCTCTGAGCAGCAGTGCCTGAGTCTATTTACATACCAGAATGTTCTTGTGGTCTGGGGCCCAGGCAACCAGGCAAAGAGGCTCTGTAAATGTTCCTGGTGCAGAAAGAACAACGCTGTGATTTACAGAGAGTGCCTCCCTCTCACTATCTCTGCCATGGAGATAAGCAGTGTTTTGCCTGAGTCTTGCTGTTTGCACAGGGAACCTGTTCTCCAGATTACTTGACAAGTATTTGGGTTCCTTCATGTCTGAGTTGTTAGATAATGCTGGAGACTAAGCTAATGTGCAGAGCAAAGGCACTCTGGGAGCCCAGCCCACTGGTCAAGCACCATGAGCACCACCAGCAGGCACAGCAGTTTGGCCCACGTGTCACAGGGCTGCTGTGGCTGAGCTGGGGTGCTCCAAGCTCTCCACCAGCTTCCCTCCTCAGCTACCAAATTCACCTGCCCCTGTGCTGCAGAGCTTCACCAGTGAATCCCACCAGCAGCAAGGACACCAGGCAGTCCCAGGCAGCACATGGTGGGTTCAAAAACCTGCCCCTGGGGTTCAACTGCTGTTTGTGCCTGTGGCTCAGTCTATCTTCTCTCTGCTCTTCTTCCCCCTCTGTGAAAAGCCAGGGTGGAATAAACTGCTCTGCACTGCCTATCATGGGCATGGTTCTGATTTTATTTCTCTGTTTGTTCCCTTTTTGTACCCAATAGGACTGGATTAGGCTGAGTTTTGTGGCTGGACAATCTGGAGTAGTGCTGAACCCTGATTGTGAGCAGTGGCAGTTGTGTGAGACAGATTCTGGAGAGTTTTTCTGGAAGTTTGTGACAATCTAGCACATCCAACCATACAAAACCAGGTAGTATATCTGCCCAGACCCTTCTGTACATTTTGAACCATCTCTTATTTAAAGCTGTGTGCAGGCAGTTCAGAAATGAACCTGGGAGCAGTTCTAGTACCAGGAGACAGGAGTCCTTGGGTACCAACTCTGACTCCTGCAACAGTGACTTCTTAGCCCTGAGAGTTACAGGAGCCAGTACCTGCAATGCTTTTTGCTGCATCTTAACTTTGACCTTTTAACCACAAATTATCCCAGTCTGATTCTCTTGTTTCACTGGGGTATGCTATCTATGCCTTTTTTTTTTTTTTTTTTTTTTTTTTTTTTTTTTGTAACAAACTTTTAAACTTGCAAAGAAGATTGTGTTCCTAACCTGGGGAGGGGATTATTGCTGGTTACATAGAAATCCCATCTGGCAGTAGCAAACCTCACTGCAATCACTTTGTAACAGCATCTGAAGGCAGACTTGTAGCCCTAATGTAAGGCAGGTATTTCTAAGTGGGATGGGGACCATGACTATAAAGAGAAGTTGATGAGGTTAATGAAATAAGAAGTTCATGAAATGACCTGTGCTATGTATGTGTGTGGCACTTGCTGTAAAGCTATAATAACTGTCTATCCTTGTTTCCAAGCTACTTTCTGGGCATGTTTCTGTATCACCCACTATACAAAGCTGTTGAAATAGTTCTAAACATTTGGAGTATTGCACAACTTGAGATAACACTGCCAGTCTTGCTCAATGGCAGAGGGATAATGATGGCAGGCTCTTACAGAAAATACCTGTGGGGAGAGATCCTGGTTTCATTTGCTTGTTTGTTTTAAGCTGAACTGCTATGCTTGCATTTGTGGGTGCCAAATTCTTTTGCTCCCTGTGCCATGTAACTGAATGTTGGTTTAGTTACCTCAAAATGTAGCCTGACAAAATTCCCATGCTGCATCCACTGCTGGAAAACATGCAGCTGAGGAAAAGGAAATTCAGGTGTTTTCAGGAGATACTTTGGCAGTGAGGAGGGAAGGTGATGCTCGAGAGGTTGGCATGTCACATGCAGCTCTCCAAGGAAACTCAGTGCAGGGGTGAAAGGAGTAACAGCACTTTGCTTCACTCGCAGAGCAGCAGAGCAGTGTTTTCTTCTGCTTTTCCTGAGCCTCCTCTCCACTTAGCTATCCTTAGTGTTAAAAACCATACCCTACTAAATCACTGTTCTTACAAATAGAGGAGTTTCTGTCCTGTGCCAGTAGAGAGTGTGTCAGCCCCTGAGCCCTTTGGCAGTGGTGCAAGGGCTCCCAGCGACTCTGGTGGGTGCTGGCACTTGGCCCAGGGCAGACACTGCTGCCAAGAGCCACACTGCTGCCTGCTCTGCCAGTGAGAACCTGATACCAGGGCAAAACCCAGGACAGCTGCAGCAGTCACACACCAGTGAGCCATTTGGAGACTTACACAGAGGCACAAAAATGAGCTGTGCCTTAATATAACTTATTACACCAGCTAAGCCATGCTTTGCAGAAGAAAATTGCATCTTCCACAATATATCCTGAAGCTGTTGCTGCACTGAGGTATTCTGAAGGCACCATAAAACCTTAAAAATGCATCAGACAAAATGAAACGTTTTTCTTACAGTGTCACAGTAATCCTGATTAGGGCTATAATGCACAAATGTGTGAGATACATGGTTTCTTAAACAGGGGCTGTTTATGCAAGCATTTCCTTGCCATGCCTGCTGGGAATACAGCCTCGACAGGAAAACGACATTTGCAAACAAATGAGCAGAGAGACACCAGCAAGTTCTCATCTTGGAGGGAAATTAGCATTTTAATATTCTGTGCGGGGCTTTGCTAGGCGGTCAGGGCTCATAGGTGCTGTGTAATAATGACACCCATAATTAATAATAAATCTGATGATGAAATGCCATGGAGTTGGGGCTGTCTGCATTCCTGGCAGGGGCTCAGGGTGGGAGCTACTGTTATGGCAGATACCTTTCTGAGAGTGTTTTACAAATTGGGATAGGAGGGTCATGGCTAAAATTAAGGATAAGAGGGATTAATAATAGGGGATAAGGTGCTGTTCTGAGTGCCAAGTGGTATAGAAGTCAGGAAAAACTTTGGTGCCCAGAGAAGGAAGGACAAAGGTATTATAGGCCTCATGCTGCTCCTGATGTTGCACTGCCTCTGAGCATCCTTGATCAATGCTGGGGCTTTCCACCCCTTGCAAACTGCTGATCCCATCCGGGCAGAGACAGTGGGGACATGGGGCATGTGGGATAGGCAAGGACAGAGGCAGGAGGAGTGGAGACCTTGCAGCTCACAGGCAGTGAGTCACAGAGTGGGACAGGGGAAAGGCAGAGGGGATGGAGCCTGGGGGACAGCTCTGAGGCTTTGCCCAGCAGAAGGGATGGACTGAGCCTCCATTGATGGCAGGCTGGGAGGCAGCATGAAGGGAAGGCAGGAGTCTTTGGCTGGCAGGTGCAACCTCCATGTGTCTCCAGGGAAGCTCTGGGTTTTGGTGTCTGCTGGTCTGGGTCTGAGTGCCTGGTCTGGGACTTGCATTTCTCCTCCACAGCCTTGCACAGAGCTGGGAGGAGATGCTGCTGCAGCTCCTGGCTGGCCCAGATATACCATTCATCATGGCATGATGTGATCCATCTTGTAAAGAAGGGGTGAGAAAATATCAAAACTATGTGGAGCATTTGTATGGGGAACATATTCCATGAGCAGCTCCTCCTGTGACTGGGTCGAGACCACTGATTTAAGGTGATGAAGATTTGAAACCTCCCTGGCTCAGGCTGTTGAACCTGTCCTGGGACTGCAGGATCCAGGCTAACTGGGAGTGTTTATCCCACCAGATGGCTTAAAAGCGTTTTGTTCTGCAGCAAGCTGCTTGGAGCAATGCCCCAAGTGGAAGTTTTTCCCAGGCATGGCACATCTCATAACACTATGGTATGCTGCATAGCCATGGTGAGGCATTTCTGGCAGCATCCGATGCCATAGCAATTAATTAACAGCAGGCACAGCAGGTGCCTCTTTAGCCCAAAGCTGCAATTTCACCACAGGCATTTCCCCATAACCTGCCTCTGATGTGATTTTTCTGTCAAATGTATCTGTTGCTCTCACACTTTTTTTTTTTTTTATTTTAATGATGCCTTTTACTACTCTCACCAGAGCCATTTGCCAGCTGCTGCAGTCAGCTATTCCCCACACAGGCTCAAATCAGGGCTTCATTTCACAGAAGGTGAGAAATGTGCAGGCTGGGGCTGCTGACAGGCATTGCTCCCTCCCCAGAGTGCACTCAGAGCCCTGACTGCTCTTTACCCTCCCTCCTGGACATGGCCAGCATAAACTCATCCTTGCTGCTCTGGGCAGGAGCTTCTGGGAACTAACTGCTCTTCATTGTTTTATCTCCTACTTCTGTATGTGTATTTTGGAGGTCTTTCTTTGGGTTCTGCCTGGGTGGCTTTTGCCTCTTTTATGGGATTCTAAAATTATTGGCTGATGTTTATTCTCTTCATTGGGTGAAACATTTAAGGTCTCTTGCTAAATCTGAACAGTCCCTCTCTAATTTGTGTTTCTGTCTTCTCAAACCCTAAAGAGAGGGAGAGATATTTTGAGTCCAAATTAGTTGTCTGGAAATTGTACTTTGAGAGAAAAACCATACTGTTCACTGCTGCTAACTGCTGAAACCGAACAGTTAGCTATGTCCTTTAGCCAGGGGGTTTTAACACAGGCCACTTTCTTCTCAGATGCCCATTTTGCTGAGCTATATGTACTGTTAGTGTAAGAGGGAGAACTGATTTTAGATCCATGATTTCATAATAATATTATGGGCATGTCATATTAGTAGTAGCCAAAAATGTTATTGGCTTATATTGTGGAGTTCAGAATCAGGTGAGGAGGAAGCAGAGCAGCAGGCAAGATTACAGCCATGAACTTCAGGAGAGCTAAATTTAGCCTCTTTGGGGATCTTCTTGGAAGAATCCCATGGGAACAGGCCCTGCAGGGAAGAGGAGTCCAAGAGAGTTGGTTGATATTCAAGGATCACTTCCTCCAGGCTCTAGAACAATACACTTCAATGAGCATGAAATCAGGCCAAGGGGGCAAGAGATGTGCATGGATGAACAAAGAACTCCTGTCATTACTACTGCCAAGGCCCATCTTGGGATCACATCTGGCCAAGGTTCATCTGGAATTAAATCTGGCCAAGGATGTCCAAGACAAGAAGGGCTTCTTCAAATACATCAGTAACAAAAGGAAAACAAAGGATAATGTGGGCCTGTTGCTAAATAGAGGGGAGACCTTGGAAACAGAAGATGCAGAAAAGACAGTTACTGAATGTCTTCTTTGCATAGGTCTTCACTGACCAGACCATTCCTCAGGAATCTCTGACCCAGGAGACCAAGGCAAAGGAATGTTAGAAGGAAGACTTTCTCTTGATCAAGGAGGATTGGGTCAGAGAACACCAAGGCAAACCTGAGGTTCACAAGTCCATGGGCCCTGATGGGATGCATCCAAGAGTGCTGAGAAAGCTGGCAGACAACACCGTGAGGCTGCTCACAATCATCTTTGGAAGGTCATGGAGATCAGGAGAGGTGCCTGAGTACTGGAGGAAAGCAAATGTCATTCTGGTCTTCAAAACGGGAGGTTGGACCAGAAGACCCACTGTGGTCCTTTCCAACCTGACTGATTCTGTGGCATCCTAATGGCCTATGCAAACTACTGAACTGACCCCAGGCTCCTGTGATTTGGGCTGTGCTCTGCCCTCCCTCCCACAGGGTGTCCACAGGTTTGGCATCTGCTGTTGCCCTTCATGAGCCATGAACTAGACAATTCCCAGGCCATGAAATGCCTGTACAGGCTGGTGGCACTGAAGCCACGACCTGGAGCACCTATGGAGCGGATCCAGACTAAATGAGGATGAGTTGCTGGGGCTGCAAAGTAATTTCTTCAGGCAGTGGAGATGGGTACATCTAAGAAATGCACCTGCCAAAAAATGGCTTCCAGCTGAATGGGTGAGAGTATGTTAGCATTGGTTTCAGACAGGCAAAATGGTCACGTATGTAAGCCACATAGCTTCTGAGAAAGGAAGATTAGGCCTGTAATTGGAGCAATAATGGGAAAGATCTGCTGTGGTCCATATTTTTGCAGTCACTCACAGCATGTGAGGCAGCAGGATGGGCATGTGGCTTAGTGCTAGGCAGGGCTTCCTTACCCTGCCACCCTTTGCCTGTGCTTAGGACCACATCACTCATGACCACATCAGTCTTGCTCAAAGTAAATGTTACATCAATAAATCAGGGATGACAAAAATATTGCCAGTGCAATTTCAAGCAGCATTTAGTGAGAACTGCTCTATTTTTTTTTTCTTATGATCAGGTTAGTTCTTCCACAAGTGCAGCTCTGAAGTCAATTTTTAAGGGCTGGAAGTGTGAAAGTACATTTTCCATAGAGGACTGTGTAGGTCAGTGATTTACACTGCTGTATGGATCAGCAATTTATAGTTTTTCAACTGCAGCAGGAGGAGAAGTCTGTGAATTCAAAGGAGCTTTTCGAGAGGATGTGACTGCCAAACATCTCCAGGATTTTGCTTTGTTAGAGATGAGGGGGATGTTGTTTTCATTCTCAGAGATAAATACGTTTTGTTCATCTCTTTTGTTCCCAGACTGTGCAGATTCCATGAAGACCTGTGCCTTCAGGCCTCCTCTCATGTGCTTATTCAAATACACACAAAGAATCACACTAGGAAGCAAGTGATGAAATTGCAGTTTTTGCAGCCCTGGAAGGGCCAAGATCCCCAAGTGAGGTTGGGGATTTTAGCTGGACTTCCAAAATCAGCGTTTGCACAAGCAGGATATTGTCTGGAGCCTTTTGGATGTGTGTTTATTTTTCAATCTCTTCTCAAACAGGCTCTTCTGCTGCCTCTCTGACTCTCCAGTGCACACATGCATCTTGGATGGAGATAAAGTATCACCATCTACTGGCGCCGGGAAGGATAGCAGCAGAAAATTTTTGAAGGTAATGAGAAGAGAATTAATTGGCTGTGCTTTTGCCAGGCACCAGTGTGAGGTGATGCAGAGAGCCCTGCTCCAAGGAAAGCAGAGGTGGCTGTGGTTGTACCTGCCTCACAGTCTTGTGTGCAGCAAAGTGTGATGCTCCTGGCACTGTTTTTCCAGGATCTGCACGATATATTGGGTGATGCTTCGATGGGCTGGAGCAGCTGTGGCTCCACCAACTCCCTTGGCAACCTGTGCCAGTGTCTCACCACCCTCACAGGAAAAAGCTTTTTCCTAATATCTAGGAATATATTATTATAATTATGTCTATATAATTATGTCTATTCCCTATGTGGTCATTCATTCCCTGCTTGCTGGATGGGTTTTGAAGCCTGGGCCGAGGTTTGTGTTGCTGCAGCTGCCAGGGTCCAGGTTTTAGTGTGGACACAGTCTCTGATGAGGCAGGATAGAAACTGTCTGCACATACATTTGTGACACTTGTTGGTAAAGGTGCACAGGAGATGTGTCTCTTCTTGCCAAGCTGCTTGGACCTACTGTGTTGAATGCTCTTGAGAGGTATTCCTATGAATAGCAGCACCCAGCAGATGGATCATGTGGACTTCTAGGATAGACACCATCATGCTCCACTAAATCTTGGCTTTGCTTCTGATTGCCAGTTAAAAGACAGTCAGCTGCAAGAGGCACTAAGCACCAACCCATCTTTAGGAGTTTTATGCTTTTTCTTACTGAGAACAAAATGAATTCTCTTTAAGTACCATCATCTTCCTCCATTTGCAAAAAGCCATCATAAAGCAAAAAGAAACACCTCTGGGTTTCAGGGAAACACTGTTTAGGGTGAACCTCTGTCCATCCATCACTGCTGTTTTCCTCTTGTCAGTCTGCTGTTCTTGGTATTTGCCATGTGCCACAGCAATCACAGCCTGCACCTCTGCACAAACAATGCCTATTGCTCACACCAGGTTGCAAGTGCCCAACAGCCAACAAAGCAACTGCTGAGTTAGGAGTGATGGAGCTTTCTCTGCACTGTCTCAGGACATTTTAATATTTTTGTCTTGTTCCACCTAGCTACAAAACTCCAATACATCAGTTTTTCTATGGAAGGGACTTCAACCTTAGCCCTGGGAAAAGCAGCAAGTCTCACATCCTGGACATTGTGGGCCTGTGGGCTCCTGGGAAGTTGAAAATAGAGCAATTTGTGTTGCTGGTGCATGACTCTGTCAGGCAGCCAGGGAATGGTGTTAAGGGACTGTTTAGGACATGTGTGGGCTCCTCTGAAACTTTGCCAAAGTCACAGCCTTTCCACAAAATGTTTCAACATCACTGAATTGGCAAATTATAATGAAAAAAGTATTTCAGCTCATTTTTCTTCACCAGGGAAGAGACAGCTTGTTGGAACAAGCACTTTGGTAACATATCCAAAGCCACAAATTGGCTTTTTTTTTGGTCCCCTCTGTCTTCTTCATGTGTGCTTCAAATCAATCATAGTTGAATGTTTCTCAAATAAATGGAAGAAAATCCAGAGCCTGCTAATTTTCCTTCTTTCATTTCACAATTTTTGCCTGTTTTCTACATCTGAATTGAAGAAGCGATGTAGGGATGTTGGACCTGAGTTTTCCCTCTACCCAAGTTTATGTCAGGAGTAACTGTTTTGGGATGACTTGTGTTTGTATGTTGGAGAATCTCAGAGAAGCACGAGATGTATAGTAAGCACACAAAATCACTCCTTTAGTTTCCTGAGTTGCTGATATTACAGCTGTCAAAATACAGAGTGAATTGATTTGGTTTTGCAATCAAGTGCTTATATCAAGCCTTGTGTATTTTAATGATGTCATTTGGAAAACTCAGTTGTGTCCTGTGTAATTTGTTCTGCACAGAAACAATATTTAGTACCTTAAAATAATTATCTTGAGAGGACTGGAAGTCCTTGAGCCTGTGCAGTTTTAGTTCAGACCCTCTTGAGTCAGCCAAACAAATCCAAGAGTAACAGGAGCAGCATTCTGAGTAATCACTGTTTTCTGCTCGAAATCTCACTTAGGCCAGCATGACAGGGTGTAGGAGGAATACTAAACAAACTGTTAATCCCAAAGGCTTGGCAAGCACTTGCTGAGCATACCTGCCTCACTGTGGTCTTATAGCATATAGCAGGCATCAGCACATCCAGTAAAGGATAAACTGGGTCAACTGGGAGAAAAGCAACTGCAAAAAAATTATCAGTGTAATCCAGGTCATTTCCACTGCAAGACTGAAGAGCCAAGTGTATCAAAGGGAAAGCAAAGCAGCAGAAATGCTGCCAGGATATTGGCTTTGCTAGGAAGTCACCAAAGTTCATGTTGTACTTTCACATTTGTCTAAAGTACAACAGGACTCTACAAATCTCAAACGATCACACAAGCCAATTTCAGAAGTCAAAAGGAGGGACCAGCTTCAGCTCGTACCAGGTTAAATGGGTGGTGGTTGTTGATATCTACTTCTAGTGAGGAGACACAGGAAATACAAAGGTCGATGGCTCCTGTAAATGAGGAGAGACAGGAAATGCAAAGGGTTTTGGTGCAGGGTGTGTGTTTTAGGACGTTAAATGATATCTGTTGTGGGACTTTCTATAGAGATATGAATTAACTTGTACAGGAAATCAAGGACTTACAGTTAAGTGCATAATACCCCAAATTGCCAGCAAATGTTGCCAGAATGCAATTTTTCTCACCTTTGTTGTCTAGGAGTGGTGCTGTGCCTGCAAGGAGAGACAAGATCATTTCTTGGTAGGGCTTCTCCTGGAAGGACCTTGCTGTAGTGTTTGCTCTCTGTGCTGCTTGGCTTTGGCATTATCTTCACCTACTTCTGCTTTCCTTGCTCTACTTTTGTGTGGACAAACCCAAGGAGTATTGCTTGATGAGAGTGGCTGCTACATATCTCTTCAGAAACAGTGGACGTGGCAACAGGACTTGGTATGGGTGTTTTTTATGGGGTTGTGCTTTGACAAGATTGTAGAATTAGAGTTTGGATTTGTTTTCTAGCCATTTGTGGATTTCACTTGGCTCAGCTTGGTGGTAATCTTTCAATCTTCAGAGTCTTTATGTAGCCAACATCAGCCTGAGACTGGGCTTGCTGAGTGAGGGATGCTTGCACATGTCTTTGGAAATTCAGCCTCTCTTTTCTCTGACTCTTCATAGCCTAAATGCAATCAGTCCAATAAATGCAAATTCACCTGTGGCATTTTCCATCCCTAAATGGTAGATAGAATAGAAATGCTTCTATAATTGTGTGCAGCAATAGCTTTTGAATCTGTTGGCAAAGTTGCCTAAAAGTTTTGCCTTCAAATGAGCATTTTTGGTAAGAGTATCTGACAATACCTGGCTGCATATCCATGTATAGTCTCAATCTGACTTTTGTGAAATACACACAAAATATGTCTCTCACTAAATTTCTTGCAACAGAGAAGTAATTTTTTTCTCAAAAATTTCAGTTACACTTCATTGCTCCTTGCCCTATGTTAAAGTCATCTTCCATTATAAAATAAGTAGTTCCTACTGACGTATGGAATATAATTTTCGCTTTATTAGCCAGGGTGTTATTTTGCAGTATACAGTGCATGCAGTATGTATTCCAGATCCCTGCGGCGCTTGTTCCTGGCCTCCTTCCTGCTCTGAAATCTGTGCTGCCACTTCCTCATTGCTTAGACCACCAACAGGCAGGATCTGGGAGCCCAAAATGCAGGGGTTTAAGACACTGCTAGCACTCAGGTCCAACCCACATTTCTGCCAACACAGACAGGGCTAAATAATATGAAATCTGAACCTCAGCCAGCCTGTTTCACAGACCATATATTTGCTGAGGCATCAAGCAGAGGGCATGGAGCAGACAGCTGGTATTGGTATCATCTTCAGTCACCTCATCTAAATCTGTCAGATCTGTGTCCTTGGTTATTCATGCTAAATAGCTTAAGCTAACATGATCTGCTGCTGGGTTTTCTGTGCTGTTAAGCACTGTTAAGAAGCCACAACGCTTGTCTGTGAGGTCCCAAAGAAACTCCAGTTTTCCAAGAGAGCTCCATACAGCAGCATGGCAGCAGCAAAAGGAATTCAGTAACTGCCAATCAACTGCAACAAAAAAAGTCAGCTCACCAATTTTATCTCTGAATATATTTGTAAGCTGGAAGGCACTGCTTGCATGCCTGATCATTTGCATAGCGGAGGATATAGAATTTCAACTTGTTATCTAACTCATTTGATAAATATTTCTATGTATGAGAATATCTCTGTATAAGCAAGTGGGTACCTATCTATCTATAAAAGAGAACAACACCCAATTTGATGATGTTTAGAAAATTTCAGGGGGTGGAGAATCCATCAGTTCCTTTCTGCTGTGGACATGGACCTCATTTCACATTTTAATGAATCTGACTTTAACTTTCAGCTTCTGGTTTATATTAGCTCTGTCTCTGCTACTGTACAGGGCTGCTTGGTAATTTTTTTTCCTTATTCAGCTGCTAATGCAGCATAGATTCTTTTATTTTCTTACTTTTACTTCTAACAAGATTGCAGAATTGAACTGTGAGCTCTTTCACCCTCTTTGAAGCATTTTCTTGCCTATAATTTTTAGCAAAAAAGGTACTAAGTATCAAAACATAACCAGCACAAAATGCAGGATATTCTACATGACACATGTTCTAAGGAGGCCTTCTCTGTTCCCCAATTAAATACAGACTGGCTGAGAATAATTTGCAATCCTGCTAATACTGCTGTTACAATCATACATGCTGCTGTTTCAGGGAGTTCACAAGACCAGATTGCCACTTTCCTGGTCACATCAGTGCTGAGGAAGTTGTGCTGAGAACCTTAGAGTAGACAGAGCTGAGACAATACTGCACAGACTTTGCCAGTGAGCCTTGTGTCCCCTGGCATTCTTTCTGATGCTGTGTCCTGGTGACTGTGATCACTGATCTTACAGGAAAGGAGGAAACATGCTAAAACAATAACCATAGACTCACAAAATGGCTTGGGTTGAACGGGACCTTAAAGATCACCTAGTTCCAACCCCTCTGCCATGGACAGGAACACCTTCTACTAGACCAAGTTGCTCAGAGCTCCATCCAACCTGGCCTTGAGTACTTCCAGGGATGGGGCAGCCACAACTTCTCTTGACAACTTGTTTCAGTGCCTCACCACCCTCACAGTAAAGAATTTCTTCCTACTCTTTCACAATAATTGAATGAAAATTAAAGACGGGATTTTAAGTGTCCCATGTTTAATTAGAGCACTTTCTTTGGAATTTCTCTTTAAACTTTTGCTAAAAGGTAGTTTTATGGTGTCTATCAGATTTCTCTGAGTTTTCTAAGCCATTCCTGAAGAAGTCTACTGAGAAGATATCATAGAGTTTAGCTTCTGCTTTCTCTAGAGAGCAAAGTCTATGTGGACACCCTGTAGATGAAACAATATTCAGCTAAATTCTCATTGACATCTTACTTATAGACTAATGGGCTTCTGTTACCCCAAAGAGCTGAGATGGAATAGTAACCTAAAAAGGCTTCATTGTTTTCCTGCCCATTCAATTTGCATTTCTGAATTTCTGTATTATTTTTAGATTATTCAAGAAGGATGTTTATTCATATTGGGCCAGTAAAGAAAGTTTCTGTAATGAAACACTCATATACATTCAGCATCTGTATGGCTGCAATAACTCCAGACAAAAGGATATTGAGGAGAATGAGCTCTTGAAAATATGAAGTTGAGGTAGTCCACACTGAAGTATCATAGTTAGATGTATCCTTAGATGTCCACAGTACAACTGGCACTCACTCATTAGGCTTCCAAAATCCTGTCTGAGCCTTTATTGCACTGGATATAAATCCTGAGTGAGTTTTCCAGGGAAGCCTCTCATGATTATTTCAGAATCCCATCCAGTAGAATGAAAAAATTATAGTCAAAGCCATAGTGAATGACTTTGGGCTGCTGCAACTGCCTCGTGCCTGCCTGGTCTGCCCTTTGAGTAGCACCAGGGAGGAAAAGAAGATATATTGAGCATATTTGTCTTGTAGCTGCTGCTAACAAACCACTCTGCCATCAACCTTGCTATGGCTCCAGTTCTTTAAGGCTGCTGAGAATGTTTGGACCCATGAGAAATCAGGGAATTGCAGGGTTCCTCCCTTGTACTTCAGAAGGCTCCCCAGAATCTTTGCTTAGCTGTGTGCCTGTGCTGATCCACTTCATCAACCTGCTTGCTACACTGCTGACCAAATTTTAAGTCTGTTCAATGCATAATCGTGCACAAGCTATTGCAATGTAATTGCAAACCTTCCAAACCACCAAAGCAAAACTCATACAATGCCTTATTTTGCTTTCTAGCAGATAAAAGCAACATCTGCACTACTTCCTTACTTTTTGTAATGACAAGTTTTCTGCAAGTGTTTTTCGACACCAGCAATTCAATGGCTGACAGACATTTATGCAAGTAAGACTTGTTTTGGGCTTACTCTCTAGAAGCTTCTATTGTGTTTTCATTGATAAATACACTTGCAATAGTCTTGCAGGTTTTTCCCTGGAAAGGAACAGAAATTGCTAACTTCAAAACAGGAGGTGAGAGGTTCCATTCATGTTATGTTGTGGTTGATTTCAGTGAGGCTTTTTTCACTAGTGTGATAAAAGCAAATATCAGAGAACACTCATGGATGGACTCTACCTGTGTGCTTGACTTGAGTGCTGGTGACAGTAGGTAGATCAAGTGTGTTTCTTGCTTGACACAGCTGCAGTCCCTGCACTGCTCCTCATCTCTGGGTTACAAGCCTTGTCAAAAGGAGTGGGGAAACAGATAGGTCAGAAATTGGCACCATTTGGGAAGTCATTATCTGTGTCCATACAGCAATGTTAGCAGCACTACCAGTTATCTGCCATCCACACCACTTTGGTGTTTAGGGTTCAGCTGCAATTTGAAGCTCAGTGTACATGTGTGAATGTAGTAGAACCACAACACAGGCACGTTCCTCAGATACCTCTCATAACTTGGTGACATTGTAATTTGACTTAAAAAAGGGGAGACCAGGAACAGTCCTTACAAGTAGATGCTGCATTTTTCCTAGTGGGAATGACAGACTGAAGGAGATTACTTTGTAAGACATCTCTTCTCCAATTACAAGTTGTTAAGATCACTTCTTCCTCAGGGATTGTGCAATATTGAATGTCTCTGTTGAACAACAGCCTGCTTGGGAGTGCCAGAAATGAGGCTAACTGAAGTTTCTTTGTGATGAGCTGTTGCATATTCCCCTTGCAAGATTAAAAGACCAACATTTTAAAACTCTGGAATACCCTGGAGAGTGTTTGTCTGTTGTGAACACCCTTAATGTTCCCATCCAAAGGCATTATAGGAAAGGGATCACAGCCTCCATCTAGTTTCTTCTGCTAACATAAACCCTAAAATTCTGAAGTAAGTAGAGCTTGGATGTGAACAGCCTCATCTTGACACATTTTAATTATAGGAATCTCATCTTTAGATGTTCCCTGTATTTTGTGTTGCACAAGAGTTTAGCACACAGCACAATCCTTTGGAAAGAGAGCTGTGTACTCTATGTGAACAGTACTGTGACTATTTCCAGGTGACTGGCGCAGAACAACTCTGAGGAATAATGGTGACTTAAAGCACGTTTGCTACTTCATGTACTATTGGTGTAACAGGGTAGGAAGAAATGCAGACTCAAAGCATGTTGTACATCTCTGAGGCTTGAAAGAAGCAAGGCAAACCTCTGACCACCACATGTCTCAGAGAGCAGACATTGCAGATGTTACAATACTAACCTTTGGAAATGCACACATGTTAGAGTTTGTTGTTTGCTATAATAGAAGGGCATGCAGATTTCATTTCTTTACTCTGATACAGGCAGTAAAGCCATGATATTATCAAAGAGGCAAGCAGAGACAGACGTGTGCATGAATGTCTATGAGAGATTCCACGAAGAGAAAACTACTTATGGGTCTTTTTAGGTTTAAAAATTGGCACTGAATGGGATTCACCTCTTTTTCGTGCTTGACTTTTACACCAAAAACAGATAGTCCCTACACACCCTAAAGCTCTTGAAAACTGAGGGATTCACTTGTAGAAAGCAAGACACTAAGAACAGGCACATGACCAGCAATGCAATATTTACCCAGAATGTTTACTATTCACTGGTGTTTGTTTATGCAAATAACTATTTGACTAGTGCGGCTCTTTGAAGAAAGAAATGCTTTGTTAAAGTACCAGTGCTGTGATCAAGCACATACCATTTCAAACCTGAAAAACACTCTCCAGAAAAAGCCCAGGATGATTAAATTTAATGCTGATATTTATAAGGTAAAACCCAAGCAGTTAAAAAAATCTTACTGAAAGCAAACAAATCTATCCTTAGACTTTCTGGCTTACATATCCTAAGAAAGTAACTGCAACAAATTCTAGACTCGGTGTTAAAAACATCCTTTGCAGATGCACAGAGACATACAGGGAGCTCTGTCACATGTAGCAATGCCCTCAGAACTGTTGGGTGAGGTGAGGGGCCTCACAACGTGCTGAATGTGAGGAGCAATCCTCTGCTGAACTTATTATTCAGGGTCCTAGTTGTGTAACATACTATTTGCTCATTTTGCTGGTCTGGTCAGGAGTCACTGAGAGCCAAGGAGCCTGACAAACATCTGCTTTTTCCAGGTCTAGGCTGGAACAGATTGTCACCCCGAAGCCCCAACATCTGCTCTGCACAGAGGAACAGTTGTGGTGATTGCTTGGTGCCAAAGCCTCTTAAAGGCACATTTCCCTGTGAACTGCTCTAGCCTGAGTGTGGCAGTAGAAGAGTTTGGGTCAGGTTTTGGAAATGGAAGGTTGATTTAACAGTGATTTAACAGGGGTTTACTTCTCAGCTTTTTCTGTGCTTCCTAGAAAAGGAGGCATTCATGTAATGAAGTTGAATTCTTTTTGTCCCCCCTGTGTTTTTCACAAGAGCAGCCCAAAAAGAGATCATGCAATCTGCTGGAAAATGTGTCTTTCATCACAGAATCATAAAATAATTTAGGTTGGAAGGCAACTTTGGAGGGCATCTGGTCCAGCTCCTTACTCAGAGCAGAGACAACTTGCAACTTGTATCTACTGAGAAGGGAAACCAAGTGCTCTAGGGAGGAAAAACCTTTAGTATGAGGGTTGCACCTGCAACAGTTGGGTTTTTTTTCTGTATCTAGCCTAATTCTCAGAGCACAGAGTGACTGGGCTGCTAGAGCATGTCTGTTCCAACAAAACCCACTGCTAAGGCAATTACAAAGGTCTTCTGTTGCAACTTGCTTTGCTAATCCTCAAACAATTTCAAATTTATTATCTTGGCCTATGCTGGACAGGATAGAAATATAAGTCTGAATGTATTTGAGGCTTCATTACAAATTGGAGATGGAATGACAGTGAAGCAGGGACACATTGCATATTTTGCCTTTATTAAATGATAATTCTATTTTACATTGTGTGCTGAAACATTCTGGGGAAAAAAGGTAATGTTTAATAAAGGGGCCTACAGGGGAGCCAGAGAGGAACTCTGTTAGGAACTGCAGTGACAGGACAAGGGGTAACAGATTCAAATTGAAGGAGGGGAAATCTAGGTTAGATATTAGGGAAAGTTTTTTCCTGTGAGGGCAGGGAGACACTGGCACAGGTTGCCCAGGGAGGCTGTGGCTGCCCCAACCCTGGCAGTGTTCACAGCCAGGTTGGATGAGCCTGGAGCAGCCTGGTGTGGTGGGAGGTGTCCCTGCCCATGGCAGGGGGTTGGGACTAGATCATCTGTGAGGTCCATTCCAACCTCTAAAATTCTATGATTCTAAGATATGATAATATAACCAAACAACAGAGCAGATTATTAGGGTATGAAAAATGATTCAGAGAATATCCTGTGAAAAAACAATAAATGGCTTCTACCCGCCTTTAATTGAAAACGTCCATGTGAAATACACGTAGAGCCTAAGTATATTAGATTATCGGATTG
>NW_008674514.1:0-435 GCF_000695815.1 Acanthisitta chloris
TGTGAGGATCCAAGCAGCTAAGTAGATTACTAACCATCACCTCTCAGATTTCAGGGACGCTATTTGGCTTCCTGTCTTTATCAGTTCTAGACACCAGTTGTCCTGAGGACAACCTATCCTACGATTAAAAACTGAGGCAAAGAAGGTGTTAAGTACCTCAGCCTTTTCCTCATCTTGGGTCACTCTGTTCCCTCCCATGTCCCACAAGGACTGAAGGTTTTCCTTGCCCTTCCTTTTGCTATCGATGTATTTATCGAACACTTTTTGCTATCCCTGACAGATGTGGCCAGATTTAGCTCAAACTCTGCCTTTGTCCCTCTAATTTTCTTTCTACACAACCTAACTATACTCCTGAACTCTTCTTGAGCTTGAGTAGTCTTTTTTCCATAGTTGGTAAGCTCACTTTTGTTTCATAATTTCCTGCAAAGTCTCCCT
>NW_008674515.1:0-25231 GCF_000695815.1 Acanthisitta chloris
GCGGCCACCAGTGCTCGGTTGGACGTGGTCAGGCCCATGGGCAGCGCCAGGTGCGGAGCCGCGGCGGGAGCAGGGACCCCCCGCTCTGTCACTGCCTGTGACCTCCCTCCCTCCTGACTGAGGTGTCTGTCTCGTTATTTCTCCCTCACTGTGCTCCCCACGTCAGGATTGTGAGCCCAGAGCCCTGGGGCCCCAGTCCCTCCCTGCACCGCACAGGCAGCGCCCGCGTCGCCTCACCTGGGCAGGTGCAGTCTGTGTTTACAGTGAGGACGTGTCACTGTGTTACCAATTTCCTGAAATACTGACTATTGACAAACTAGACTGTAAAGATTTTTATGTGTTTGGATACATCTGCTATGTGAAAAAGCAACTAATTTTGTACATATTGTATTTTTACTATCCAGCTGTACAATACTGGCTCTTCATGCTCCAGAATTTAGGTATCCAACATGAATGATATCCATGTAATAAGCACTTGCCTGAAATAAATATAAAACTGAAATAAACATGCACTGAAATCCAAAACAGGATTCTGCATTTGCCTCCCTGTGCTTTGCATGCAGATACTTCACTGTCTTTGTGATTTCCCAGTTCCCTCCGGAGCCAGCGCTGCTGCCCCAGGTGTGTCTCGATCCGCGGGGCCGCAGCTCGGCAGGGCTGTGTGTGCGGATCAGCTGGTGCTGCCGTGGGGAGAGCGAAGTCTGTGCGGCCTCTGGAGTCTGAACACTCGGAAACAGGTGCCCTGGACCTGCCAGGAGCCCCTCGGGGTGTGCCAGGCCCTGGTGATGCCCGTCCGCGCCCGCGGCCCTCAGGTGAGGCTCGGGGGTGGTGCTGGGCACCCACCCTGGTGGGACTGCTGGGCAGCCAGGCCCACCTGGGGTCCTTCCTCACAGCGGGTGGGTGGGAGGTGTGCAGGGCACGGAGGGACGGGCAGCTAATAACCACCTGATTAGCAGCTGTAACGAGCAGTGGCTGAGGGATGGCTGTGCCCACCCCAGCACACAGCACACAGGCTTTGGTTGGGGTGTTTGACAGTGGAATGGGGAAATACTCCGTTTTTCCTCAGGGACCCACCTCCAGGTAGAGCTTTCCAGCCTGGAGTCCTGGAAAAATCACTGCAAAACCTGCCAGTAGCAGCAAAACAACCAAGTGTGACTGAGGGACTGTCCCTGCTGCAGAAGCAATGCAGGCAAAGGACTTCAGGAGGTGTGAGGGGGGACAGGGAGTGAGGGGGGAGGATCTCTCCTGGAACCCCAGTAGCTCAGCTGGATCTAATGCAGCTGCAGCATCCTCAGGCCTGAAATTACAGGATGAAACTTTGGCTTCCTACACCTGTCATAGGCCTAGTTTGGCCCTTGGGCTGGCTCAGGTTCAGCCAGTGGTGGTGGGTGCTCCTCACGTGTCACCTGATGTTGTCTAAGGGACCTCAGGAGGCCATTTAGTGATGACCTACTTACTGTCTTTAGCTCTACAGCTTATCAGAAAAGCATTAATTACATCTTGCTCTCTCTTCGCAGACAGCCTCATCCTCAAGACTCCCCGTTCCAGTGCTGACATCACCTTGGGCACAGAGCAATCACTTCAGGAGCTCCACGGGATGCCTTGACGATAAGTATTTATTTGTATGGTACATTTAAACATAAATAATAGAGCACTAAAGAGAATAGTCTGATCCCAACAAAAATAAATCATACACAACATTGATAAAATCCAGTCAGACAGGATGTGCTAACAGCTAGAGCAAGGCTGCAGGCTGGGTCCTGTGGAACAGCTGTACAGAACATTCCCAACGTACCAGAGGAACATAGTGCATCGCTCCTCGGGCTCTGAGAGGTGGAGGTTTTCTTGTTCTTCTCTCTGGTTTGGTTTCACAGTGCCCAGACACAGCTGAAGCAGCCGGTTGACCAGCCACGGCAGCTGGCACAGCTCCGTGCCCTGTGCCCAGGGCTGGCAGCACAGACTGTCAGAGCTCTCCTCTCCCACTGTGCCTGTTTTAGGGGTTCCTTCCCAGCAGCACCGGGCACAGGGCTGTGGGCTCAGCTGGTCCTCAGCCCAGACCACAACCACTCACAGCTTCGGCTGGGGGGGTTTAAGGGAGGCCTTGGCTATTGAGCTGAGCACTTGGGGTCCAGTTCTTCCCCCTGGGGACTGTTTTTTACCATTTTCAGTTTGCTGCCAGCACAGAGCAGAGCACGAGGGTGCCCAGGAGTCAGGCAACAATCAGGCTAGGTTACTACAGCAAAGCCCTCTCCTCAGTATTGGAATCATCGAACAATGACTTTAGTCCTTACACCCTTTTTTTGCTAAAATCTGATTTTTAAAGGCTCCTGTGAGCAAATCTAAGTCATGTAACCTCTGAACAGCCTGGTTTGGTGGAAAGTGTCCCTGCCCATGGCAGAGGTTGGACTGGGTGACCCGTGAGGTCCCTTCCAGCCCACATCATGTCATGAAAAGTACACAGAAGTTTTCTATGGAAATGCAACCATGTAACTCTGTCTGCTCTGAAGGATAAGAAAACCCACAAAAAAAGCAGAAACACAAAAACTCAGATTCAAAGTCAGAGTTGGTTTTTTTTTAAAATCACTAAGGCTCTAATAGCAAAGGGTGAACACTCTGGACTACTTGAAGTGCTTAAGCTAAATCCCAAGGTTTTCCAGGAGCACAGGTCACAAGTCTCCATGGAACCTGCAGCTGACTCCATAAGCAAGAACCTGCTCCCTCCTTCCCTCTCACCGACCCAGAGATACATTTTGCTTAGCAACAACATGCACCTGGGGACAGCGGTGTGATGAAGAGGAGGCCAGAGGAGGCCAGAGGCCCAGGCAGGAGCACAGCTCCCAGGCAGGAGCACAGCTCCCTGCCAGCCCCATCCCTCGGAGCCCCTGCAGCAATTCCAGCTGCTGCTGCAGGAGCCAGTCCAGCCACGGGGGTTGGGTGTTGGAGCCAACGAGATCGGCACTGTGCACGTGAACTGGGTCACTTCTCCCATTCTCCCAGCCAGGAACCTTATCTTTAATTGCTGCTGAACACAAACCCAGTATTTTAGCAACAGGAGCTCAGACACATTCTCTTCCATGTTCAGGGCAAAGACAGTGAGTCCAGGACTGTGCTCTACCAAGGACCCAGCTCAGTGTTCGTGACGTTGGACCTGGCCTCGCCTCCGTGGAGGTTCTGGCAGCACACACAACATGCATCCAGGCTTTAAAGGTGCAGTAAGTCAAAGTAGAAATGTTCCAGTGTGTCAAATCCCCCTTTTAACATCCAAAGATGTAGACAGATGTTTTCTAGAGAGGGAAGTAGAGAATGCAAAAAGATTTTGTCTAGAAGTACAAAGTGAGTGTAACAAGGACTTCAAACACCAACCTCATCTGATTTTAAAAGTCTGTTACAAATCTCCTCACAATTTATTACATTACATGGAAGATGCAGTTAAAACACCAGTTGGAATTACAGTGCAAGGAATGCTCCGTTGGTGGCTCACAGCGCGGCCTGGGACAGGCTGCGATGGTCACTTGTTCTCAATCAGGGTCTGCACTTTGTACACAAGGTCTCTGGCTATCCTGAGAACCTCCGCGGCATCGTGGTGCTCAGCCATCTCTGAAAGACATAGACAAACCCTCAGTGCCAGAGCTTTCCTGCCCTGGCACTAAGCAGTGAGTGCAGTGAGCAGCAGTCTTGGCGTGGCAGGGGGTTGTGTCTGGAGAGTTAAAGACAGGAGTGGATGACTCCCTCGAGCTGCAGATCCTGGCACGGAGATCTGATCCTTCTGGTGTCAGTTCTCTCGCTGCAGAGAGCCCAAGCTTTGGAATAAGTATGGCTGAGGCACAAACAACACCAAATTTGGGGCTTCTGCAACAGATGGCTGAAAGCCACAGCACTGAATGTGGTGAATGACTGTGATTACGGATTGTTTCCAAGTCTTTCAAACACCCTGACAGGGAGCCCTGGCTCAGGACTAGCTTCCCTGTGCTAGGAGACCTTGCTCTGGCAGGACACTCCCTGCTCCAGCAGTGAGCGTTGGCTGGTCTACAGCTTCTCCAGCACCCTCCCATGAAAGTGGCTTGGGATGTTCTGCAGGAACAGCTGTTGGCCTGTTCCAGCCTCAGCAGGGTCGAAGTCACCAGTGCCACTAACAAGCAGCCACCAGCTGTGGCCCAGGCAGCTCGGGAAACACTGGCGTTTGTGGGTGCAGAGCAGAGCTTCAGCATGCACAGAACACCTGGGCTGCTCGTGGGCACACGGTGGGAGGTGGCAGGGGCTTGTCACAACAACAAGCTCTGCACCAAAGAGAGAAGGAGCAAAATCTCATTACTTATCAAAATGGCTCTGAAAAAAATCCCTTACCATTAAAAAACTTGATGATATCAGTGAAGTCCATGTTGTTATCACGGATAATCTCTCGATAAACTTCCACAAGTGCTAAGGCAATGAAAAGGACAAAATGTTCTGAAGAGATGTGCTTTGCTGCCCAAATAACTTCCCACACTGTAAATACATCCTCGTACAACAATTCTGAATGGGAATAAACATTACAAGAGCATCTGATTATTCAAACTGACCATGTCTCCCAGTCTCACTACTGTCTACAGGCCTTAACACAGACATGAACAGACCCTGACGACTCCTCCTTTCCCTCTCCCCTCTCCTCAGCCAACCCCTGGCACTTGTGCACCTGAGGCACAGAGTTGGGTTCCAAGGACAACTGCCAAGGCCTGGAGCTGTGGTGGTGCAGCCCAAGCTTACAGAGGAGTGGGATCATCTTGGCATCACCTTCTTGAGCAAACAGGCATTTGCGCTGGGCAGAAACTTGGTCCCAGCCGCATTATCAGGAATTTACAACACCCCTTTCTAGGCCTGGACTCCATTACAGTGCTGTTTCACCTCAGAGCTGAATTAGCTTTCCTAGCTACAGATATGGTGAGCCCAGCTGCCACTCACCATCCTGACAGACATCCACATCAACACACAGAGCTGTTACAGTTCTACACAACTCTAAACTACAGGCACAGAACATTATTACCTCGTTTAAAGTCCAGCAGGAACCAGCGGTAGCAGAAGTAAAAGTGAGTGTAATCTCCATTCTGGTGCATCAATTCAAAAAGCTCTGAGTCCAGAATCTAGAATGGAAACAACATCTGTCAGGATCTGCTCTGAGAGGTGCCAGGGTCAGAGGTGTTGGAGTCTGGTTAAAACACCCACCCTGCCCCTGGGGTCAGAGCAGGGTACAGCCTTCTGCCCTGTGTGTGCCCACCCCCCTGCCCTGGGTGCCCTGGCAGACTGTGATGTGAGGAGTCCCTGCTGTGCAGGTACAAGGTGACACAGTCAATCTTCACCAGGATTCTAAAGTCCAAAGGTAAGGATCCTACTGATTTTCAACAAGTGGCAAACTTTCATCTCCCCCCACGCTGCTCTCAGGCCGTGGCACTACAGATCTCCTTACAGCAACTCTCTGAAGTGCCGAAGGGCACCACAGTCCCTGGTGCTCCTGCCCTTCGCTGTGCCATCAGCTGAGTCCTGAGCCTCTGCCACAGCCTTATCTTAGCAAACTCACCTGGATTAGGGACCTCATGTTGGCGAAGTGTGTGTCCATAGCTCCTCCATTGGGGAAGTTCTGGCTCATCCTCTTCATCAGGTGGCTGAAGCAGCTGTAGGCCAGCTGATCTGCAGGGACAGAGCAGACACTCAGTGCTGGTAACTGGGACTTCTTGAACCAGAATGACTAACTGCAGGGCCTGGGAGACACAGGCTCTTCCCTTCCTGCTCCTTAATCCCGGGATTTAGATGAAATAGAAGATTGTACCTGACCATTTTCACTAGCCCTGTTTCAGAGAATCCAACCTGCAGTTGACTTCTCAGCTTCAGCACCTTCCAGAACACAGTGATCTTACTGAACTTAGCAAAGGGAGCCTGGAAGTCAGTTGAGGGAACACGGTGACCCCAAGACACTGATGTCAGCCACCTCAACAGCAGCCACAGGCAGAGAAAGCACAAAGCAGGAGCTGCAGGTTTGCTTCTCCTGGTGACCCAGCCCTGGTTAATGCAGACAACCCCCTCTGAAACTGCATTTCTAAGGATACCAATGTGTCCCAAAGGAAAACCCTTCCTACCATTGTCAAGTATAACCATCAAAGGAGCCAGGAGGTCACACATGCCTTGGACATAACCAACTTCTAGGTGCTCCCAGACATAGCTGTGGAAAGAAGAAATCCTTTCATTGACATCTGATGCTGTATGTGAGACCAAATCCTGAGCTGCTGAACACGAGTCTCAGAGCTTTGTGACACTTCCCATCCCAGAGTATGTCACAGCCTTTTGCTGCCTGCAGAGAGGCCGACCCCCCACGGCTGGTTGATTTGGCTCTCTTGTCTTCCCAGCACACACCTCAGCACTGCATCTGGGCACAGGTACAGACTCTTATTTGCACATTATCATAGTTATAGATGAGTTTATGGATTGTGACAGAAATGTGGAATTGGTTGGGTTTACAACTCATTACCTGCACATGACATTCCGGAGCTTCTCCAGGTTCTCAGCAGTAAAATACCAGTAATTCCTGTCACACCTCTGCACATCCTTATCAATTCTGTGCAAGTTTAAGGCAACAGTGTCCAATAACTCTATCTAGAAGAGAAAGTTTTAGTTAGATCTGCTGAGCTGAGAGCATTCCCAGGACTTTGTCCAGATTTGCTCCGAGAAGCAACAAACCAGAAACAGTACAATTATACTCTGGGCAGATGAGGGCATGGAAACACTTGATGATGGTCAAAACTGCCAGGTAAAACACTGGGGAATGTGCCAAGCCTGTCCTATTTCCAAATGGTTATTTCCAGCTGAACAACTTCAGCAGAGAGGCAAGAACTGAGCTGCTTATCTGTTGACAGCAACAGTAATAGAGGTGGTGGCATCTCGGGTCTAGATTTGGGCTGTGGTTCAGTTTGATTAACTGTGGCGTTTAGTCTGCATGAAATGACACTGGAATCTTGTCCACTGTCCACACCCCTCAGCCCCTGCAAAGTTTTAACAGGTAGAAATGTACCACATTGTCTGCCTTGCCCTCCCACTCAGAAGATCCAAATTTTTTCTTGCTGTCTTATTTCCAATCTAGCTCAAAATCCAGATGAACAGATTTGGATCCAAAAATCCTCAGTTATCATCCCACCAGCTGTGGCTCTGGTTTGGGATTGCCTCTCATTAAATCCTACCTGAAAAAGTACAAGTTTTTACTAAAAGAGCAAGTGCACAGAGATGTTGGTACTGCTGTTGTGACCTACTGTGTAGGATGCAGCGCAGACAGAAGCCACATCCATTAAATAATCCATCTGGGAACAGAGCTGCTCTTCTGAGACAGAGTCCTGCGACTGCAGCACCACTGCTTTGGCTCTCTGCACTCGTGGTGTGCCTGGCTCAGTCCTGCCCAGCTCGGCGCCGCCTTCCTCTTCGGCGCCGTCCTCGAAGGAGCCGCCGTGCCCATCGTCGATGCTGGACAGGATGCCCGAGGCCACCGAGTAGTTCCTGGAGGATGGCAGCCCTGAGTCGGGGGAGTCGAACTCTGCGGCCGCTGCCGCTGGCGCCGTGAGCGCAGGGTCGTCGTGCCCCTTGCAGTCCTGCTCTGCAGAGTCTGTCTCATCCACAGAGATGAACACCTGGGGCACGCAGAAACACAAATATCTTTAATAGTAACGACTCTTGGCTCTGTGCAGGACTTGACTAAAAGGCCTACAAGGAGGAGATCTGGAGAGCTGTTCCTCTGCAGAGAGGGGATCTTGCTTAGCAGGTGAACCTTAGAGCCCCTTAGGCAGGTCCCACACCACCCAGAATTCAGACCTGCTCCACACTCTATCATGAGGCACTACAGCTGCTGTCTGTGCCCAGGGTTCAGGTACCTCCAGGCCGGGGGAGCTGCGCTAAGCTCTGTCTGTACCCCAGGGAGTGTGCCAGGTGGGTGTGGGAGGGGAGTACCCACATCGTTGCTGATGGTGGAGTCCCTGTGGATGAGCCGCTGGACATGGCTGTCGATGCTGCTGCCCGAAGAGAACTTGGCCAGCGAGGCTGAGTGAGACTCCTTCTCCCGCTGCTTCACGACGACCTCGCAGGCTTTCCACTCAGCCATCACCTTCTGGTACCGCAGCGCAATGTCGGCGTCCACCTGGGCACAGAGACACGTCCCAGACACCACTCCCCTCGAGAGAGGAGCGAGCAGGGACAGGTCTGAGGTGAGGGTGGTGTCTGAAAGGATCCAAAGCCTTCGAGCTGCAGCACTGCCTTGCGGCCGGAGAGTGCCATGACGGGAGCAGTCGAGGGCTGGGTGTGAGCTGCAGGGAAGGAACTACCACTGCAGCACCACGAAAGATTCATATAAGCATGTGTGTACATTATCAACAGCACTGTGACACCGGCAGTGACACAGGACAGCGCAGGAGGTGTCCCTGCTTTCACCTCCCATAGGAGTCAGACACAGTCTGATAGAACAAGTGCCGCCAACTGCACGATCCTGTCCAACTCCTTCTCTGCTCCAACTCTAACGTAGCCCTTGCAGTGAGTTCCAGGTGACAGGTTCATAGACATCAGCCTGCACAGAGCCAGATCCTGGAGGAGACTCAGGAATCCCAGCCCACACCACCCCGTGCTGTGGCTGCACCACGCGTGGCCAGATCCACCCACACTGGTCTCCACAATAATGACACACATCTTTGCCACTAGTGGCTTTCTCTGTTGAAAGACAGACACAGAAACCCCTTGAGCTATTAAGGGACATGTAGTAATTCTGGCACTGTCACTTGTCAGGAGCTGACGAGGAGCTGTTGTGAGCTGGCTCCAGGCTCCGGACTGTGCCGGCTGAGCTGCCACCCGAGCCCCACGCTGAGAGCTGCAGGCTCTCTGTCACCCGAGGTAGCTGTCGAGTCATAAATCATAAAACACAACCGTTCTGGAGGGCTAGAGGACAGCCCCAGATACTGATGGATGACTGCAAAAATACCATCAGAAGGCGAAGATGATGAATTGCCTGCGATGACTTCAGCTAAGGACGCGATGAGTTTCCTGTGCCTGCAGCTGCTATGACTTCTCATGTCGTTCATTTCATACACTCTCACATTCAGTGTAAGCTTCAGTCTCCAACAGCCCATTCCTTGAGGAGCTGGTTATTACTGTTGCTTACTACTGGTGTTGAGTAGCTCATCAGAATTCCAGCTAAGTTTGGAAGTGAGGAATTGCATCTTCTTCTGATGCTAATGGGAGGGCAGGAATTTGTCTCAGCAGTGCTCAGCTCAGCAGAACATTCTTATTGTACACACTACAGCCAGAAAATCTAGCTAAAAACACTTACAAAGGTGGCTGCATTCAGGGGGAGAGTCTGGACTGTGACCCAGTTTGAACAGAGAAGGGGTCTGTTTCTCCCTCTGTGCTCAGAACTGCTTTATGAAGATTAGTGGGAGGAAAACCAACTCAAATTGCCATAGCCATGTTTAGTAAGAAGAGCTCTGCTTATAAAGTGTCCTGTTTGTGAGACAGCTGATTTGTCCACAGCAAGGCTCGAGGTCAGGCTGCCCTTCTGCTCTGCAGGTGCTCACGGGGATATAAACTACTCCTTGGCATATAAAATAATTGGGAGATAGCAAATGCCAAATGTTTTGATATATAAACCACTCCTTATCAATTTAATCCAGAACAAGATCAGCTACTGCATGAGTGCTACCTCCCTGGTAATAACACTGACTGAAAAGCAGATTAATGTGTTAATTATATTCCAGGGCAAACCTCATTACTGTTCTCTCCAGTTCAGCCAACACCTGGGTGATGTCAGGAAAACACAATGTTTTACCACCATAAAATCCAGCACTTCCCCACAGGGCAGGGTCCTGCTGCAGTCCTGTGGCTCTGGAGAAAGCGACAACCTGGGCAGTTAGTCATGATCTGTGTTAGCAGGAGCACAGGAGGTATTAGGAACAAGAATGTCTCATCTGAAGTCACACCTTGTGTTTTACAGGGGCACCTCTTACTCAAGTCTAACCAGAAAGCATAATGAACCTACAAACCAAACCTTTCTCTGCTGTTTTGGGGCTCTAGATTAACTGCAGAGGGTCCATCTGGGCTGTTCCCAGCTCCAGCAGAAGTCCACACAGGCAGATGCAGTTTCATGCAGATAAAGTAGTTATTTCAAGCAGCAGTTTGAAGTATAACTCAGCTAACACACCATGTAAAAGAGGGATGAGTCAAATTCCTGTCCAAATGTCAACGTCTCCCTATTTTGTAAGTGACAGGTCTGTGAACACAGGATGTGCTCAGGCAGAGCTGAGTGCAGGTTCCCTGACTCGGGTAAAGAACTCCCTTGTCATGGCTTTCAGACATAACAACATGGTATCACAATCCTTCAGCTAACATGCACTGCTCATTTTCAGTAGCATTCTTCCCTTGAGAGTACTGAACAATAACAAAGACCAACACTTGCTGATCAGAAATAAAACCTGCCCTGCAAACCCGACTCAGATTCCCAGGACTCTGTGCTTACCTGGTCCATCTCCTTCTTGGCCATGCCGAATTTGTAGTGACCTAAGAGGAAGGGCCACACTTCCTTCCGGATCTCGTGCTGCACCCCACCATAGTACACCCGTCGCAGCAGTTCCAGCTCCTTGTAGTTCTGCAGCAGACAGAGAGAGCTGCTGAAGGCAGCACATCTGCACCGTCCTTGGGCACCTTTGTGGGCACACCGAGTGCAGGCAGGGAAACACGTGCAGGGCACTAGATCAGGTTTGCTGCTCGACTGCAGCCTGCAGGGCCTTAGCTCAATCCAGACCAACACAGCCTGTCACGTCTCCCATGAAGATAATCTAACCTGGGACAGACTAGTGATCATGAGATCAGCTGCTCTGATGGCACCATCAGAGGAGCAAAGGAGAGGCTGTAAGGATCGACCCTTCCCCCAGTTCCAAGGGGTTCCGTGCCTGGCGCAGCTCTGAGTAAAGGTGTTTGCTACTGACCTTCCTGTCCTTCTGGTACTTGCTCCAGACCTCGGTGGTGAGGCCGGCGCTGCAGGGCCTGTCGGGGGGCACGATGCTGTGGTTCACCAGCGCGGACAGGTGTGTGCGCACCGTGCACAGGTGGCGGCAGTAGGCCAGCCCTGGGTGGGGAGTGGGCACAGGTGAGCAGTGCCACAGCCCCCTGGAGCTCTGGCACTCAAACCTGCTGCTGCATCCTCTATGAACTGAACACACACTGGGAGACAATGATCTTACACAGACTAGTAAAATCCAAGTAGTGTGTTATGCTGCCACGTAAAACCACACTGTCTTCACGAGGCATCACTTCACCCGTTGCCATCTGCAAACCCCACAGAATGATGAAGCTCTGACACTGGAGTCACATCCACCCTCGTGCCCTGAGGTTTCTGATGCACAGCAATAACTCTGGGGTCAGGCTCTTTCTAAAACAAACAGCCCCTGTTGTTTAGAGAAGCATATGGATGCCACATGGGCCGGATATAAGAAGTTTCACTTACATCCATAAAAGGCTCTGGAAATGATCTGCCTCTTCATGCTTTCACACAACATCTTTAGTGGAGTTCTGTGGAGAGGCATCAACAGGACAACAACAGGTTGTGAGGACAGGGAGCATCAGGAATTTCATGCTGACACCATGACCTACACATAGCAATTCTCTCTCTGCACCAAGATTTGTTTAGTCAAAGGACACAATAATAACAAATTACACTTCTTAAGGCATTTTTCCCACCAACATTTTTGCCCCAAACAGATTCTCTGGCATACACAGCCACTCTGTGAAGGTCTGTGTCAAACGAGATGAACTGCTGCCCTTCACTGCCACTGTCAGAGACAATGTTTCCAGAGCTGAAGTGTATCACACTAGACAAAAGAATCAGATGCAATTTTTCTATCAAAATGTGACTTGAGTAGGTTAGTAGGTTAGTTTTAATAAACTGAATTTCTTGCTGTCTAACTTCCTCTTTTTATGTTAGAAACTACTTGAAAACTGTTACTCTGTCTCAGGTGCTGCAACACTGAAACCTTCCTGCTTTTACCTGTGGCCTGCACACAGCCCCTGGGTAAGCTCTGCACAGCTTGCTCACCGGTCGTGGATGCAGTTGCAGCAGGTGGGAATGTCATAGGGAGAGCTGCCCGTGGAACAGGAGAGGCAGGAGGAGCCCTGGCTGCAGTGCTCCAGCTGCCAGGAGAGCAGGTTTGCCCCAAAGCCTTGCATCTCTATCATCTCGCTGGTGTCTGTGGAAAAACCAAACAAGACAGTAGGACATCAGCCTCCTCCCTTCTTTCCCCTTCTGTGCATCCTGATGGTTCATGCTTTGCTTCTCAGCACCTTGATTCCAGAGAGGGGAGAGCAGCATCCTCAGAAACACTGCCCTGGGCACACCTGAACCTGCTGTGTGCTGGGCAGGGTCCCCTCCCAGGAAGCCAAATCCCTTCACCATTTCCCCCTCTCTTGCCCATGCACATCCCAGTCCGTGTTTCAAGAGAACTGAGACAAAGGTGCTGCAGTAACAGCTACACAGGTTCTTGTGTAACACTATGGAAATGCTATTTATGGCCAGAGGAGATCATCTAGCCCAGCCTATTTAACTCAGGCCTCAGAATTCCATTCTGCAGTTCCTGGAATGGGCCATGGAACTGCTGGTCCAGCTAAACTCAAAGGTGAAAGCTGGAGCACGAAAGACATTAAGACAAACTGAGTCAGTTACTCTTGGAAGATGCTTCTTTCCCCCTCAGAACCAGACCCTAAAATATTCAGCACCAAAGGACAGTTCCAGTCCTGCAAATGCCCACACTAAAAGGACACTGCAGGAATTTGTGATCCAACAGTACAATGCAGCTTCCTGAGTTATCCCTGCTCCACCAAATCCATCTGCCTTTTTAGCCAGCTTCAGGAAGGCAACCCAAGAGGTCAGCAGTTCCCTTCCTAAAGCTTGGCTTCAGCTCTTCAGCCTTCCCAGCTGGCACTGGAGCTGGGGGCTGGCTCATAATAAATAACTGGCCTTTCAGCTCACCCATGATTGAAATTAAGGCAAACACATTAGGGCTGCGAGTCACTAAGTTAGATCCAGTCCCCTGGGCCGTGCTTTCAGACAGACATTGGTTGGGGGTGGTGGGGGCAATTCCAAACCATCTCATGCATTGTAAGTCGAGGCAGCACAAAGCACTGTGGGAGTGGCTGGTGGAAGGTGGGCAGAGGTGAGGCAGGAGTGAGGCAGAACCGTTTGTTAACAGAGGAAGCACAGGCTCATGCGGAAGCAGAAATGTGTGTTTCACTTCACAGAACAAAGTGTGATGCAAAAAATGCTCTTCACCTTAATTCTTCAGGAAGGAGCTGAATGACCCAGTATTTATTGCAGCTTCTTATTGGGTTCAAATAAAAAATCACTGGAAAACATTTTAGATCATTATTTTTGCCTCCCCTCTACAGACAGGAAAAGTGGGTTATTCGCTTTGAATTTGTATTCATTTTTTAGAGAAACAAGGAAAGAACCCCACAGAACCTAAGGATTCAGATGAAAGGTACCTGAATTAGTGAAGAATTAGAGTGAACAGCATCTTGTACTTAATTGTGGTGGTGTTATCTGTAACTTCAGCTACATGCAAAAGTCGAGCATGTTGCAAAATGTTTAAGCAAATGGGCAGCAAACCTGCTACAACAGTGTTGTCATTACGGACCCGAGCGGCCAGGCCAGGCCGGGCCAGCACACACAGCCCTGACTACCATCCCCTGCAAGCCTCAGTAAGCAAGAGCAGAGCCCTGACAGCCCTTCTAGGGGGAGAACTTACAGTTTCCATCAACTGACTTGGGACTAAATTGTGTTCCTTAAGCCTTAGACCACAGTGTTGGCCTCTTAACGTGTATGTGGCAGAGTCAGATGTTCTTCCCACCACCACCCAAGTCTAGGCACGATCAGTTAGGACACACTGAAGCTTCCTAAAACAGCATCTTTTTTCAAGGCAAACACTGCATTTTTGGAACTTCTTTCCATCCATGCCTTCCAAGAGCTCTTTATTAACTTGGGCTGGGCTTTTCAGTTTCCAGGGGCTGCTCCCTTGGGATAAGTGTGTGGGCAGCCTAGAAGAATTGGGGAGGATCTCCTTCAACACCTGTTCATGCCCCATCTAGCCAGAACTTCAGCTCTGTACAGAGATGCAGGGCAATCATTGTCTCCTGCAGTCAGTCCCACCAGCCCAGGGCCAACATTCACCTGGAACCAAAATCACTGCTCTGCTATGTAAAGGTGCCAGAGAAAGCAAGGACTGCTTGCAACTACACCGCTGGATCCTGGATGCACCCACTTCTTGAGAATACCAACTTAAATCATCTGTTATGAAGTGTTTCTCAAAAAAAAATAGATGACAAATTTGTGGAGGGTGGAGCAGAGTCTCAGCTGTCCCTCTGAAGCCCACCCAGCCTATGGGTGCAAGTGGAATGAAAGGACAACCACAGAAAGGCACTGCATGTCCCTACAGCCTTCTCTGCACACCTCTGCTGCCAGACAGAGGCATCCAGAGTGCAGCAGCATGCACCCCAAACCATCCCTGGGCTCAGGCTCTCCCTCACCTCATTGCTGCCCTACCCTGCACAGGCACACTCCATTCCTGACTGGGCCCAGCACAGCACTGCTGTTGCTGCAAGGGTTCTGCCTGGATCCTCTGATCCAAGGCCTCCCTCCCCACTCTGTCATGCTGTGCATGACCAACTCATGAAGGGAGAACAGACACCTGTTATTCTCCCTCTGTCTCTCCTGAGAACCTGCTCTAGTATCCAGTCTTTATGGAGGTGGGACAGGAAGCCTCTGGAAGGAGAGGAGGTCTGCCTGCTCAGTAGCACACTCACAGGAGAGGGAAGGTGCTGCTCCCACTCCCCACAGGCTGTGAGCTCGTTCCCAGCCTATCTGCACAGGCACCTCCGTCTCCAGATCTCATGGAAATGTTCTCCCCTGTAATAATGCCAACACTGTTGTATGCATCAGTGGAAGGAGCTGCAAGAGAGCTCTGGGACACAGGGGGAGGAGGATAAAAACCTTTCATCCTATTAGGAGCTGTGAGGTTCCGAGAGCAGATCATTGATAGCATTGCGTGTAGCTTATCTTCCTCCTCCTCATCATCGTCAACAGAGGTAGAGCGGCTGGCAGCTAAGTGGTGGTAGTTAATAGTTACTGCTCAAAGAAAATAGTGAAAGAGGAGCATAAGAATAGAGAACTCGATTCTGTGGGAAAGCTCAAAAGGACA
This sequence comes from Acanthisitta chloris, assembly GCF_000695815.1. Lineage (NCBI taxonomy): Eukaryota > Metazoa > Chordata > Aves > Passeriformes > Acanthisittidae > Acanthisitta > Acanthisitta chloris. Next base: position 15,237 of record NW_008674515.1, read on the forward strand.
TGGTCAGCAAAGACAAAGGACCTGAATCCTGCCCCCTGCTCGAGGGCACCAGCTCCTGCAAATGGGTATGAAAAATGAGTTTCTTACAGAAAAAAGCATGTTCCACCAACCTCAGGCAGCCCTTGAGTGTGCACAGCCTGTGAGGGCACACGTCACACTGGCAAGGGACAAAAGCTCCCAGTGCCAGCCTGCAGCAGCTGAGTGTGCTTTTCAGCACTGCTCCACGGCAGTTCTAGGCTCCAGCTAGTGTCTGTCCTCACCGTGCCCTTAGCAGAGCCGTGGCCTCTTCTCTGCACCCTGTGCCAGATGTTTCTGGACAGCCAACCTGCTCTCCCCAGCCCTGTCTGGCCCTGCAGGCACAGGGGGATGACCTCCTCCCGTGGGTGCCCCTGGCAGACACCAGCTCCTCCTCCTGGCACAGGCCCACGGGTCTGGTGTGCCCCTGCGCTCAGCGACGGCAGCACACACTTGCTGGAGTGTGCATGGACTCAGCTGTGCCAGCCCAACACAGCCTGGACACCACCATGGTCCATGCCTGGGGTAAGGAGGGTGCAGAGGAGATTTCTGCTCTTCCAGCTGCAGTAACTCCAAATCCCCTGGAACTTTTAGGGTCTGATCTTCCCAGGAAATTCTTGCCTCTTTGCCATGGGGAATAAAACTGAACATGCTGTTTGAAAACTAGCTCAAGTGCCTTCTTACATGTAAGGAATTTGTGTTCACTGATGACATGAGGTGGTTTGGTGCTTGGGAATTCATTTAGTTTCCTTGGAAGGGCCTTTATTTATCCATTGTTAAGTTCTTGCTTCCAAGCCAGGAAAATTTAGCCCAGGGAGTTCTTAAGGTACTTAAGGAGTTGAGTTTATGAGGTTTTTCTTCCTAATAACAACATTATGGGCAAGCAGTGTGGCCAGTAAAAATATCCTCACTTCAGGAGCAAAACTGCTCTTGGCTAGTCAAGCAATCTTTTTGGTTTTAGTCTCAGTTTGCAAGCCCAGGGGAGTATTTTGAAACCTTCCTCTGCAAAACACAGAGTAAATATAAATAAGATTCCCCATCTTGACTCCATTCCCAGTCAGATAAGAAGTCTCACCGCATCAAGGAAACCTAAGCTGTACCTCTTGATCACAATTATCTCTCAGTGAAATTTTGTGAGAGGATTTTCCCCCCACAAAAACGTGTCTTGCCTGTTACCTCAGGTACTTCCCAGGATATTAGAAAGTTTTCTTAGGTGTTTGGTTTTTTCTAAACAAAGCAGAGCAAGGTACTTACTGTTGTCATGCCTGTGCCCGGGATAGATGATTCTGAACACGTAGTCTGTGGATGTGTCCTCTGCTGGCATCTCCTCCATGTCCACTGATTTGTTGCTGTTCCGTTTGCGAAGCTTTGGGAATACCTTCCCCTGGAGAAAAGAGTAATTCCATACATTCAGCTACGAGTGACTAACAGAGTCCAACAAACAAGTATTGCAGACCTTTGGTATCTTAAATCTTCAAACCTTTCAATGCTGGGAGGAGGTGAGGGAGAGAATAGTTAAGTCAAACACAGCAGGTAGTTTAGGGCTGCTTAACACTCCTTTTCTCTGTACTATAAAACTGCCTTTTCCTGTAACCCAGGGGAGCTGGGCACCAGCTGCCTCAGACATCCCAGCCCGTCCGAGTCCATTTGGGTTGGTACCTGGCTACAACAGCAGATTCCAGCTCACTGCTCAATGGGGTAATGAGGGTATGAACAGTTTTTATAGACTAGCTGTGTAAGAACCAAATTGGACTAAATGGAGCCATTTTGCCTTTCACTTAACTACAGAGCAGCTGGAAATCACTGCCCAGACCCTGTGGAGCAGAGACATCAGGACCAGCCCCACCGCTAAGACAGCTCACCAGAAAGGCAGTACCTTGCCCTGCTGGGACCACAGTGGTGGCTCCAGCTGACCACGAGGCAGGAGACCGTTCTCCAGACAGGACAGGAAGGCGAGGAGGTGCCCTCCTTGGGGGAAGTGCAGCGGAGGCCTCTGAGTTCCATCCTGACTCACCAAGACTAATGTCCATCTGCTTTCTGCTGCAAAGGAGGACAAGGAGAGTCCACACTGTTACATCAGAACCTCCATTTTCTGTTCTTACCTTCCAAGTAAATTTTATTTGTGATCATCTCCAAGTAGATAAATAAACCTCTGCGAGACACAGTGTGGTCTAGGGACAATCTCAGCCCTTTAGTCCTAGTGAAGCTCAAGGTACAAGCAAACTCTGGCAGGCCTCATGCAGCTGTCATCCCCTATCAGCTGGGACTGCAGATTTTAACACTCATCCCCACGTGTCCACAGTTAGCCAGAGGTGTTCCTGGTGCTGAGGGAGGAAGAGCAATCGCTCGAGTGACTCTCCTGCTTATGTGTTTTAAAGTAATAGAGATAAACTGCCTTCTAAAACAGGCTTAGTTCAAAAGGTCCTTCGGTCCAACTGTAACTCAAATCTGACTCCAAATAGAATTTTTAAATGCTCTGTGCCTGTGCTCTGTGATTCTCACTTGAGGCCTGTGGTCAGGAAAGGAGTGGGAGAGGTGTTTTGCTGCAGATTGTCCCTGCTGTGGGAGGGCCCCAGGAGAGGGTTATGCTTACGTTGCTGATGGCAGTGGATGCAGACGATCTGGCTCAGTGGCACTATCAGTGCATAGTCCCAGTAAACACTAAGGGAAGGAAAGTGCAGGAAACACTGTTTTTTCCATGTTCAGGAATTGCTTGCAGTCCCAAACCCCTGATAGAAACACTCTGCTAAGTTAATAACTACTTATTACGTTTGGTCAATTAAAGTAAATCAATAGTCAAGTAAAAGGCAAAGGCAAACTAGTCTTTCACAGCAGATACTCTGCACCAGGTTTCTATAACCTCCACGTCCCTCTTGCCCTCCCCTTCCCACTGCCCCCAGCAGGTCACACAGTGCCCTGGCTCAGACCCTGTGCCCAGGACAGAGTGTGATGTGCTGCTGGGTGGGTGTCAGGGCACCAGCTCAGTCCTGTCCTGCACATGTGATCTATGGGCAGCACCATGTACATCCACTGGGGCTCAAGCTTATTGGACTCAACCCTGGAGACAGCTCCAAACCCTCCTGAGAACAACCTCGACGGTTTAGCAAGGGCAGAGAGCTTCATTCATGTGCTATGGAAAACACACGTGAAGTCTGAGAGAAGGAATGGTGTGGACTAAGCCCCTGAGAGCACAGCTCTGGGGCTGACAGAAGCACTCCCTGAGCAGACACCTGCCTGGGTCAGGACTTTACCTGCCTCCCTACTGAAGCAGATTGCCGAGTTTGGTGAATAACTGATCTAACAAAAGACAATGATGCTGCTGGTCTCCTTTGAGGCTGAGATCAGCCACATGTGCCAAGTGATTTGGGACCCTCTGAAGGGAGGTACTAGGATTGTAACGATGGAAGGTTGTGTTGAGCCTCTTGTCCTGGGCACCTGGAAGACCAAGATTTTGTTTTCCTTTAGAAAAGGTCTTATATCCAAGTGCATTACAGGACCCTTGGAAAGTTGCTTATCTATGGCAAAAGAGGAATAGGACCCAAGCTGTCCAACACTTCAACTCAGGCACTATGCAGAAGTCCTTCCATTAAATCAGCCTTGTTACACTTATGCCATGGAGCCAAGTATATAAACACCACAAAAGCTTCCTACCTTCCCTGTGAATGCAATTATTACCTTTTCTCCAGCTCCGAATCTCCAAGGGTTCCATTCATCAGCTGATTCGGAGTCCACTTTAATGTCAAATTATCTGCTGACTGATGAAGGGAGAGATACCCAGGAATTGCCTCCAAGTCATCTTTCTGTTCACAGGAGAAACAAACAGGCAATCCAGGTGACTCAGTGCACAAAACATCTGCATAAAATAATATTCCAGTCTCCCTATGCCCCGTAAGTCCCAGAGCTGCATTATCTGGGAACTGCTGAGGGAATCGTTAACAGCAAAAGTACTGACATTTCTCCTGGGAAGAGGGGAAAACCCCCAATATTCACTGGGCTTATGAAGTACAGCCCAGTCTGGCTGTTCCTGCCTACAGGAACACTTCACGTTCACAGTGCTGAGGCAGCGAAGGCATTTGTCACATCTCATCTGCCTCAGCAGAGCAGGAAGGCAGCACTGTCCACAGCAGGTCCCCCCTCACCCCACTCACCGGCTGCACCAGCACGTTGTTCTTGCCGTACAGCAGGTGTGTCCTGGAGTTCTGGTGCAGACTCTCCACGTACTCCCGCGCCGATGCGGCGAACCGATCCTCGGACGTGCTCCCGCTGGAATGGCGCTTCCGGATCTGGGCACACAGACACAGCCAGGTCAGGACCACAGCAATGCAGCACCAGTCTCTATGGACTGAACTACCTGTGGAGCCAGAAGACCCCAGAGAAGTCACCTGGACTCCAACTCCCCCCCGACCATGGCAGTTCAGTGTTTCTTGTGAACTACCTGGTCAGATCACCATCGTCAAAAGCCACAGAATTTAGTGCTGGATCTCAAACTTTCCTACACACAGATAGAGAGGGGCCCAAATGGACTTCTGATCTGTGACAAAGCCTCTGTTACACAAGAGAACAGAAAAGCTGTTCCAGACTCAGACCTCTTCTCGTGGGGTTGTTTTTAGTATCAGTCTGTGCCTTAGCTCAGAAACAGCCACCCAGTAAATACCTACTCCCAGGGCTGGGCGCTTGGAGGGAGAGTCTTGCCGGCCGTGCGCGCCATGGATCCGGTGCCGCTGTACCAGCTCGTCCGCCGAAGGGTCTGTCCAGTAGTGGTCAGCTGTCTTTAGCTTGGTGTACTCCAGAGCACATGGTCCAACTAGGAAAACAGCCCAAGAGACAACTTTCTGAGTCTGCTCAGAAACTTGCTCAGTCCTGTCCTGCTGGCTCCGTACTGAAGGTGAGATTTCCCTCTCAAGCCAAGTGACTATCAATGATCACAATCCCCAAGGCTCAGCCCAGAACACACACACATAACAACGTATCAGGCCCTAGCACCTAGGGCTGTATCCAAGTATTCCTGCAGGACACAGCAGCATCAGCAGTTACGATGTGCCAGCAAGCATCCACTAAAAGCCATTCCCATTGTTTTCTGACCCAACCAATAACTACAATAAAACCAGATGATCAATCCCAACTGGTCTTGTAAGCAACAAAACACCTGCTGTGTTGCTCTGTCATAAACAGTCAAACTACATGCAAGAGATAAGAATCTCCTCTTGTAACACTGTCACATTACAAACGGTTTAAGAAACAACTTATTTTCTTCAGCATAGGAAATAACTTTGCGAGAACTCACCCAGCAGAGAAGCCAATATTGGGCCACAAACAGGATCTGCCAGTAAAGCTTCTTTCTCATAATATTTACTAGGAATAAAAGATGAGAGCCCAGTTAAAAACACTGGTTGGTATTTTTAAAAGCTCTTATGCATCCTGTAGCACGAGTCCACTGACTTGAAAAATATCAGATATTACTGCCTACCAGAAAGCCAAAGGGAGCAGAGAGCTGCTCCAGGTAAGTTACCTCCTCTCAGTATGCTGATTCTGCCTCATCTATTTTTCAACTGAGCTCAGGAGAGGCAGGAGCTTGCCTTGAGCTCCATGTGTTTACCTAGTATATTTGATCTGGGGCTTTGGGCACTATTGCAATATGGAGACAAACAATAACTCTCTGCAAGCAATTTTGTCCATTTTCCACAGAGACAAGACAATCCACACATCCTCAAACATCTCTTCCATCTGTGAGGAATCATCTTGCAACACTGTCAAGAACAATGCACTACTACAAATAGTGGCTCCTGCAATGACCCCCAAGCCTTGCCCTTACAGCAGGCACAGCTGACTTACAAAGCCACAGAGGCAAACCCCAAGTCCCCACATCCCCTGAACGGCCACTATCCTCTGCGCTCTGTTCCACTAGATGGGGCTCAGGCTCTGAACCACCTGCTCCTCCTGCAGGACGTGAGGAGCAGCAATGCCACACAAATGCTTGGCAACAAGCCTTGCGAAGAGGTTCGGTTTATTCACCAAGTCAGGTTCTCGAGATCACACTCCTGCGATTACAGACCTGATCCTAACTCATCTGCCCCACAGGGAAGGCAGTAAGGTGAACATCTACAACAGGCAGTAAGGGAGTTGAGAACAAACTCTCTTGATGTGTCTCCTGGTGGATTATGTGGAGAAGAAATTAATAACCCTTGTACTCATGCATCAGCAGCATTGAGACAGTGGACTGAAGAGCTTTCATTAACTGTCTCTGGGGCACAGCCAGCCCTCCCTGTCTCTTCTGCACACAGCTCATACACCAAGATGCATTACACATCCCACAGCAACAGTTTGCTCGAACAGCACCAGGACCTTTCTTCCATTCTCTTGCTTTGTAGGGGCCAGATACATCATGAAAATAAAGTGATGACAAGGAAAACAGCAATTCAAACTTGGAAAATACTGTGAAAATGAGTTGCTCTGCCCCAGCTCTTGTCCTTGTCCAGACCCATGGGCTTTGGATGGACAGAGTGTGTCCCTGAAAGCGGAACAACAAGAGCACCCTGCAAACAAACTGCAATGGCAATGGGTACAGATGTACCTTTCTGGGACCACATCAAGCTTTAGGGTCCCTACCTTTCTCTTTATGGGAAACTCTCCCCAGTGTGCCCCGTAAGTCTTCTATAGCATTGGTTATGGGGGGGCAGGAAGGGTAAGAGCTAGCACTTGGGAAACCACTGCCTAAATGCATCACTCCAACAAACCTCTGTGCTTCTGCTTCTTTCCTTACCTGCAGTTATCCACAATGTACTGCACAATCTTGTCGAGCACCTTCTCAATCAAGGCTGTCCGAACCCAGATGTGTTTGATGGCCTGAGGTGTCAGGACAGGTGTTTTGCTTGTGGTTGATCCTTGTCTCTTCAGGGGTTCCTGTCCATTTGGCTGATTTTTCCTGCAAAAGGTAATAAAGTAAAAGTAGTCAGAACTGAGACTGTTCTTCCCACAGTCACCCACCAAAAATATCTTTTCCACTTCTGCAGCTTCAGGAAAAGCTCAGCACTTGAGCTCCTCCGAAACTGCCACGCACTGGGCTGAGATGAACAGGCTGTAAACCCACTGCAGACCATCACCCCAGAAGAATGAAAAAAGCCATGAAATGCAAAGCGTAGCAGAAAATAAGTAGCACCCAAAGAACAGAAGGTTGCTTCTTATCGAACAGAGCTTCACACTTAGCTGGGAAAGGCACAGGGAATACTCTTGTCTCCTGGCTCTGTCTGGCAGCCTCAGGCTGAAGCCAGTCCCAGCCCCAGGAGGGCACACAGCTGCTTCAGCATGATGCATCCCCATGGAGACCAGAAGCATGGAGCAGGATCTGAGATAACACAGGCAGAGCTTTTCCAGGCACCTCCTGCCACATCCCTGGGCAAAGGCCCATCCCTCACTGAGGAGAGGAACCCTGAGAGCTTCAACAATCTGCCACAGACAGCCCATGTTCTCAAGCAATCCTGCTCATTGCCAGCACTCAGGTTCCCTTTCAGGAAACTGTGCAGCTACAAAGTGTAACTGCATTAGTTTGGGGCTGTTTTGGGCATATCTGTAATTCCTCTCTGTATTTACACGGTCCCTTGCCCTCCAGGAGGCCAGGACAACACCTCTACAAGGCAAAAGACATGAGACACCACTAACATCAGAGCAATTCCAGTATCTTTAATTGCATCCTAAAGAGGCTTTCTGAACTCACAGCCTCAGGAGCAGTTAGACTGCTGCAGCCCTTCTGTCTCATTTCATACACCCACTGAAGCGAGTCCACCCCTGCAGTATTTCCCAAGAGTCCCTTTGCTCTACAGCACTTAAATTTTGTGGCTGTTAATAGCTGAAAAACTCACAAAATTTGGCCAAGAGAAACCACAGAATTTAAGTTCATTTGCTGCTTTCTGTCAGAGGACACAGCCCAAGGTCTCTGGTGGTTAGAGAAGGGTTTGTGTGAGCTCTTAACCAGAGAGGCTGGTGAATGTTCAGTACAAAGGATCCTTCTTCCCAACATTTAAAAAGAAAAATTAAATCCTTACAGGAAGTTGATCAGAGGCTAAAAGTTCCTATGATATGCAAAGAGCTCTTAGGGCTCAGCAGTTCCTATGAATAGAAGAAAAATGCTCCTGTCCTGAGCCTACAGGACAAGACATTCCACAGGCTCATGCACTGTGATTCCATCAGCAGTGCCACATTGGAAAATTTAAATTGCACTACTCACCACCAGCAAGAACTTTAAGACTTTCAGTAACCTCAAGTCCTTGACTCCAGCACAAGTTCCGTTGTGCCCACGTCCAGCATGTACTTAACAGTTTTCCTACATCATCCTTCCTCCCATCACTCTTTGTATCCATTAACTATTTCTACCATGATACCCAGAAGTCTTCTGCCACTGGTTTGGCAGGAGCATGCCAAAACACCTTTTCCAGTAAGTCTGTTCTTCAGTTCCTCTTTCCACCCACTCCCTTCCCACCAACAGTCCAAGCTGGCCCACCAGACCCTGACTGTGAGCCCTCTCTGAAATCACCAGTAATCAGTCACTTCTGCTGCTCTGTGGGGGCTAGACATGCTGCTCTGGGATACTGAAAGCAAAATGAAGCAGCAAAGCCCCAGTTCCCCATCTCTATCCCTTTGCTCACCTCCAGCTTGGCCAAACACAAACATCTGTTATTGCTACAGGCACCAGTGAGACAGAGCTGCAACACATGGCCAGGACAGGGCCCACTGCCTTGCCCAAGCAGTCCATGCCCTCACCATACTGCACACACACACTGGATGGACTTGGCAGACAAACAGACCTCGGCCTCACCTGCTCTCGACCTGCTGCTGCAGCTCCTGCACTTTCTTGCACACGTCTCCAGCTATGGCACAGGTCTTGCCCACCTTGGTGAAGAGCGCGGCCACCTTGTCGGTGCGCAGGAAGCCCGCGGCCCTGCGCTTCAGCATGTGCAGCAGACAGGCTTCCACCACACCTGTGGGACAGGAGGGAGAAATCAGGGGTCCTGCTGGCCTTGAGCCTCCTCCCCGGCCAGCACCACCTGCTCACTGCCCCGGGCACCTGTGGGTCAAGGACAGAGCTGGGGGGAGACAGAGGACAGACAGGCAGGAACTCAAAATCAGGTGATGCAAGCATGTGTCTAAGCTGCAACGACAAGCACCTTGTCAGGTACAGGTAAAGGCAGTATACAAACGAACTGAAATCTCCCACTATTTTCACCCCACTTTTGACAGAACCACTCTGTAACATGCCCTGACAGCCCCCAGTGAAATGCTGCAAGACTGCCGTAGAGATTTATCCAGCTCTCACGTAACCTGCTGCAGGGAAGGGAAACAAGGGAAATACACATTAAAAAACCTAATAAACCAAAACAAAAAATAAGCCTTCCGTGTCTACCAGCTTTTCAAGTGAGACTGCAGATGACTCATACAGCCAGCACTGCCCATACAAGGGATGACAGAGCCAATCATTCACAGGGAAGGGGAGAGGAACAGCTGTGTGTGCCAGGTGTGTGCCTAGCGCAGCCCCCGGGGCAGGACAGCCCCCGCAGGGCTCTGGGTGCAGCTCTCACAGCTCTCACAGGGCTCTGGGTGCAGCTCTCACAGGGCTCTGGGTACAGCTCTCACAGCGCTCACAGGGCTCAGGGTGCAGCTCTCACAGCTCTCACAGGCTCTGGGTGCAGCTCTCACAGGGCTCTGGGTACAGCTCTCACAGCGCTCACAGGGCTCAGGGTGCAGCTCTCACAGCTCTCACAGGCTCTGGGTGCAGCTCTCACAGGGCTCTGGGTACAGCTCTCACAGCGCTCACAGGGCTCAGGGTGCAGCTCTCACAGCTCTCACAGGCTCTGGGTGCAGCTCTCACAGGGCTCAGGGTGAGTCTCTCACAGGCTGTGGGTGCAGCCCCCGCGGGGTGCCGGGGCCACCCGCACACGGCTCCTGGTGACAGCAGTATCCTGGCAGCAAACCACAGCCGCGGTCGCCAC
>NW_008674516.1:0-464 GCF_000695815.1 Acanthisitta chloris
TGTCGAAGCCGCAGGGTGGGACGTCGGACGGGACCACGTTCCCCGGCCAGTGGATCTGGCGCCCTGGCACCATCTGGATCTTCTTGGTGGTGCCGTTGTAGTTGGCCACGATCTTTGTGGGGGCAAGAAATGGGTGGGAGGATGCCCCTGGTACCCCCCAAGACCCTCTGCCCCCGTGCTGGGGCTCACCTGGAAGTCTCCCTGCTCAGGATCCATGTCCCACAGGGAGTAGTCGCTCTCCCGGTCTCCGTTCTCGTCGATCTTCAGGAAGCCTGTGACACCTGGGGATGGAGGGTGAGGGGTTAGGGGGTACCTTGGGAGGACCCCAGTCCCAGAGGAGGATGGTTCTGATCCCAAAATATCATCCTGGGAGCAGAGCAGGTGGGGGGAGTAAGAGGCAGGAGCTGGATGGGATTGGATGGGGATGGGGACAAGAAGAATGGGGATGGGGATGGGGATGGGGA
>NW_008674517.1:0-11707 GCF_000695815.1 Acanthisitta chloris
CTCAGCAGGCAAGAAATTAATGTTTTGTCTTGGTTGTAATTCTGAAACTGTTTTGCATAATTATGAAGAAAATGCAACTTTTAGGTTGTAGCTATGAACGAATTATCCTGAATACAGTGATGTGTTGTCAGGGATGATTCGTCTACCCCCAAAATATGTAGACTCCAATGCATAACTGAAGAGAGAGGAGAACAAAGTGGTAATAGTAGGTGAATCTTAGATGGAATATTGTTGCACGTAACTTTATATATAGACTTCTTTGAACCTTACATTTTCTTAAATAGGCTTATTTTCAGTCACAGTAGAGCTTTCTCATTTAACAGTTATGACTGGGTGATGTAAAATCATAGGATAATAAAACAGTCTTGGGAGAAAGTATACCTAAGTCTGTGTCTTAGGAGGGTTTATGTGATGGTAATGATAATTTCACTCAATCAGAAAACTCTTGCAATGTATTTTCCTTGTCTTTCATTTGCAACTTACACAAAACTAAAAATAAAACCTGGGGCTAGAGCCAGTACCAGGAGGTAATTTCATTGTGTTTTTTTGAATGCCAAATGCAGAAAAAGAATTTCCATGGTACTTTCTGAAACCCCCCGATCAGATCGTTTTCTGTCCTCTGATCTCAGCTGGTTGGTATTTATGGGCCTTGCATCAGCGTCTTTGGTGATGTTATGAGGAAAGTGTTTTCATATTGATGAGCTGGCCTGGAATGCATTCTTCTATGATATGGTCATTACTGGGGTTTTGTTAATAGCAAGCTTTCATGCATCCTGCTACTATTTTGTTAAGATTTTGTACAGTATGTGAGAAAGTTTCATTTTTCATTTAGACTTTTGTTTTATGATTGCTAATCTCAAGCTTTCCTAGAATGTGTGATAATTTTTGTCGGCTGTTCGATTTCCTCACTTCTTGTCAGAATTTTAGCTGTTGTTTACAGAAAACTCTCCCTGAATACGTTTTTACTTTTGGGTAGCTGCAAAAGTTCTTCTTTTCTGTGTATTGGCCATGAGGTTCAGTAGGGTTAGATTAGAATTATGTTCAACATATGTGAAATTTTTCTTAATTTACTGATCTGAGTTTAGACATATTTAACATTACAGTAAAAAAACTTGACAGAGGATGTAAGTATTGAATGAATGGAGGCATCAAAGTCATTCATCTTGTCTTAAATCCTACAACTTTGATGTAAGTATTGAAAGAATGGAGGCATCAAAGTAATTCATCTTGTCTTAAATCCTACAACTTGTTTCTCAAATGTGTGCTTCAGCACAGTGGAAATTTTTGAAATACTGGATGGTGTGCCGGTAGATAAAGTGTTAGACTTATTATATGATTAATTATGATACAATTCCTTATTGTTATACTGGGAAAATTTTGGGGTCAAGTTCTTACGCAAAGTTATTTTTAAAAAGAAGCTCAAATAATACAAATGTTATCTAGGTAAGTAGTGACTACTCCCATGCCTGAGGCTTTCAATCTTGGCCTGTTATGCTTTTATGGTATAAAGGATGCATCTTTCTTACGAGCTGGGGGTTTATTTCAACATTTCAACTTAGGCTGTGCTCATGCTTTTATTAAAGTTAATGCCAAATGTCCTGGCTTCTTAGGCAAGTGGCAGATATACACCAAAAAGTAAATTAAAGCTTTATGAGTGAAGATGAGTTTCTCACACTGAGGATAAATGGCAGAGAGTATTGTGTTTAATGCTGAAGGAAACTTAACTGTTACAGCAACAAATACACAAAATAATTTTTTCCAATAACAGCTTGACTAACACGTCAGTAGAATTCAATTTCTTTGGTTAAGAATGTTTGTTGGTAGCACTTCCATTTTCCAAAATACTAATGCCTTACTTTGAAAAACTGCAAGAAAAAATATGTCAAATACTTCTGTTTGTGTTTGGTTTTTTTTAATGTCCGTCTCTTATTTCCAGTAGAATGAACTTTTTACCAGGAATGGCTACTTTATGCTCTTACTCAGACTTCTGCTGAACTGTCAGCTGTTAATTTTTTGTTTAAAAAAAAATTAATAATTTCATATAAAATCAGTCACTAAGGAAAACACTAATTCTGCATAGTAATAGCATAATATAAAATAATATCTCAAATGCCTGCTCATTAATCATCTCAGTATCTGTAGGAATTGAATGTGTATTATGCAACTTTGGAATATTTCAGCATTTTCCCAGAGCTGAGGGTTTTCCAAGAGCTTCATGAAACCCTCATATGCCTGAGCTTCTAATAAAACATTTTGACCATTTTGTTATTTTGCTGGGAAGTATAGGTTTGGGGTCTTTTTCCTATAAAAATCTTGATAAAAATCTATAATGTTTACACTAATCTTAGCAGTTTTAAATATTGTGCTTGGCCTTTGCTTTCTTTTTAGCATAATCTCTGGAGAAAATGGAAACTACACACTCAAGTATGCACTTAAGTGTGTATATACAAGGGAAAGGGAGATCTCAATACTTTTTGAAATTAGAGCTGAATTTTAAGTTTCACAGAGGAGCAGAGATTTCCAAATCCCTACAAGAATTATGAAAAAACAAGAGACACAGATTGGAAGGAAACTAGAATTAACTTTGTTAATTCTTTTGCTCATGGCATGGCTTGTTTGTTTACCTCTTTTCACTGAGATTTCCTAGCATCCAAGGGAGAGGGGGGGAAAAAAAAGAGAAAATATCATTAGCTAGTTGGTATTCTGTCAGTGAAATGTTGAAAAGCTGCATGCAGTGACTATCTGAAATGTGAGATTCCAATCATTATAACTTTTTTGTTTGGGAAGGGAATTGCTTGGCTAAATAGCAGAAGGCAGAAAGTGGGCATATGTGGGAATGCAGAGTTTTCTGTCATTGCTCAGCAAAGCATAATCAAGGTGATTTTTTTAGTCTGAAAACTGTGCTGAATACTAAGAGCTAGTAGATGAAAGCAGGGTCAGTTATCAGTATAACAAGTATTTCAGTGTAGCAAGTGTTTTTCAGGTAGAATTTGAATGATGGTTTGGTAGAGGATTCTGTCATCACACATGGATAGTAAAAAGCAATTACACAGGGGAAAAAAAAGTTTTTAAAACTTAGTTTAGAAATAAGCAATGATTAGGCTGCTCTGCTCAGCAAGAATGGGACATCATAGCACATGAAGATGTTTTTGTGAAATTTCAAAGTCATTTTACTCAGTTACTATTTTTCTTCAGATTTCTCACCACTGTGTTCCTAATCTATCTTCTAGCATGCCCAGTGATTATGTAGTTTGTTATGTGCCATCTAACCATATTTATGTTAGAGGACAGTTGGACATGACCTAAATCATACCAAATCATACCAATTGCAAATTTCTTAATGGAAAATAAAAATGTAAATAAATGTTTTTATACTGTAGCCCAAGATTGTCAATAGAATCTCAGGGAGTTAGCTACCTGTGTTCCTTAGGTACCTTGAAAAATTATAAAACTCCATCTCTAGTTGGCATTTTATACTTTGTAGTTTAGGAGTTTGATAGCAATGTGATGCTGAAAGGTGAAATGTAGTTTTTTGGAATCCTGCAGTTTCATATATGTTGTAATGTAAATCACAAAATATCCTTCCACTTCTTACTGGAAATTTAAGATTTTTATTTTTTATGAAGGATAAAAAGACCCAAAACCTGAAGTATGTCACAGGAAGCAGTAGGAAAGAATTGAGATCACTCATGTCCTAGATTCCCACATTGAGAGGGAACTTCATATTGAGACTGCTCATGACATCCTTCACTTCTGTACATTTCCTTTTATAAAGAAATTGGAAGAAATAATCCAAAGCCATAAGTCCAGAACACTCTGCTGGATCTGTTCTGGAAAAGAAAATCCTTTTTTGCCCAACTTTGTCAGTCAGTATGAAAAGAGCATGTGAGTTAGACCCTCTCACTGGGGATTTCTGAGATTTTTCTATAGCACTGAAAGCAATCTCTTGTTTCCTGTCATTAACAGTATCCAAAGAAGATTTAAAAAATGAAAAGCAAACAAAAGAACACTTTTCAAAAGCCAAATTACATGCTGGGAAAGGAGTGGTGCTATGGCACTTCTCCTGGATATGCTTCAAAAGTATTGAAGGTGCCTGCAGGCATTAGGGTAATAGGATATAAGAACTCTGTAATAATATGAGTTCAGAAATGATGTGCCCACCATCATGCTGTCATAGAATCCCTGACAAATCTTTTTGAATATCTCACTAAAAAATTTTTAATTTATCACTCCTATTGGACTGCTCAGAAGATAGTCCTGTCATGGCAGAGGGGTGTGGGACTAGATGATTTGTAAGGTCCATTCTAACCCCTAAATTTTGATGATTCTATTATTTCATCATTCCAGTATTTAGAACTTTGCTATTAATTTCCACTCTAACCATAGCCAGGACTGATAAATATCCATTAGTTAACACTGAAAGCAAGAAATGCCAGTTGGAACGTCTTGGAAGTGTAATGCCCCATGGACCAGAGTTAGCCAAGTAATTGCTTGTAATTGAGGTGAGAACTGTGTTTCAGTCCTGCCAGTGTCTTATTTACATAAGCACAAATCTTTAATACAGTTGTTCTGCCAGCATTTCAACAGATTTTTGTTAAACTCTCAGCCTAACTCCCAACCTTCCTCCTCAATGTTACATAGTGCCAGTTCCTTCCATCCTTCCTTCGTGGCTCACGTAACCTTCTCTAGAGCTTTTCTGGGAATGTGCCTGTGCCCAAATTTTCCACAGTATTTCTCTGCTTTTGCTGCTGAGTAGTCTGTCTGTTCCATTGTGACAGCTGCTTCTTCATTTTTCTGCTTAATCCTCTTTTTTTGAGTTCCAGGTGGGCTTCTGTGGTAACTAAATTTGGGTGGCCATACATTCTTGTTGGATGGTTTCTTGCCCCTTCCATTACTTCCTTGCTCCTGCAGAAACAGCAGTGGTTGTATGATGGACGATTTAGGAGAGTTGATTCAACAGAAATTAGCCCCTTACCCCATGCTGGATTTTCATTGGATGGGAATAGTTCTGAGCAGCAGAATGTGGGAGGAGGGGAAGCTGGCACTGCAGCAGACTGAACTAAATGCATAAGGTGAAAAGAAGTGTGTCCCTATCTGCATAACATCAGACGTTTCCTTTCAGTGCACCTCCCATTTCTGTTGTAGCCTTCTCTTTGTATTTCATTGTTTTATTTCTCTGCCTACTCAGAATGCTGTTCTTTTCAATACCCTTAGATACAAAGATTCATTTTAAACACAACATAGTAATTCAGGACTCTTCTTTTAGCTGTTTTGCCCCATACTTTCTGCCAGATCAGAATTTTCTTCATGTGTTTAAAATACCTTAGGTACTTTTTGTTTCTAATTATTTTTCTCATGTCTATGCCTCTCTTGTTACCTGCAGTAGGGACAATTTTTCAGTAGCTTTTGTTGTTAGGAAGATCTGTCTTATTTTAAAACAAATGTCTTAATTTTTTTGTACTCTGCTTTTCTCTAATATTTGAAAATAAACTTTATCCCATAATTGTCCCTGTTTCTATACTTTTTCCTTTACTTTTTATTTCCTACCTTCTTGCTCTGTTATTGCAGCTAGCTGTTTGGGAACATAGGTTAGAATGCTGTGTGTACAAAGTAAAACAGCACTGAATAAGTGATGTGACAATGCCACATAGAATGCGTACAAAGTAAAACAGCACTGAATACTGAATAAGTGATGTGACAATGCCACATGGAACTTTGCTTCCTATTGTCACTTCCCTTCTTAATAGCCAGCACACTTTTGAAACAATACCTCTGTATAAAGCTAAAGTATTGGATTGGGTTTGCATGGAAATGTTTGATAGTGGTGGGCTACAGGTGTGGCTTCTGTGTGGAGCCGTACAAAGTAAAACAGCACTGAATACTGAATAAGTGATGTGACAATGCCACATGGAACTTTGCTTCCTATTGTCACTTCCCTTCTTAATAGCCAGCACACTTTTGAAACAATACCTCTGTATAAAGCTAAAGTATTGGATTGGGTTTGCATGGAAATGTTTGATAGTGGTGGGCTACAGGTGTGGCTTCTGTGTGGAGCTGCTGGAATTTTCTCCCTTGTCTGATGAAGCCAGTGCCAGATAACTCCAGGATGGAGTCACTGGTGCCCAAGGCCAAGCCAGTCAGTCAGTGACAGTGGTTGTGCCTCTGGGGCAAGATATTTAAGAAGGATGAAAAAGACTGCACAACAACAGCCAAAGAGAGGAGTGTGAATACGTGGAAGAAACAGCTCTGCAGACACCAAAGTCAGTAAAGAAGGAGGGGGAGCAGGTGCTTCAGCTGCCAAAGCAGAAATTCCCCTGCAGCCTGTGGTGCAGACCACGGTCAGTGTGCCACTGCAGCTCATGGAGGTCCAAAGGATGATGTGACCCCATGGGAAGCCTGCACTAGAGCAGGCTTGTGGCAGGATCTGTGAAGCTACGGAGAGAGGAGCCCACGCTGAAGCAGGTTTCCTGCCAGGACCTGGGACCCTGCAGGGGAACCACACTGGAGCAGTCTGTTCCTGAAGGACTGTGCTTTGTAACAGTAATCCATGCTGGAACAGTCTATGAAGGACTGTCTCCCATGGGAAGGATCTTATGCTATAACAGGGGAAGAGTGATGAGTCCAAACCCTGAGGAGGAAGGAGCAGCAGAAGCAATGTGTGATGAGCTGACTGCATCCCCCATCCCCCTGCACCACTGGAGGGGAAGAGGTAGAGAATTCGGGACTAAAATTAAACCCAGGAAGAAGGGAAGGGTGGAGGGAAGGTGTTTTAAGATTTAGTTATTTGTCATTACCCTGGTCTCATTTGATTGGTAATAAATTAAGCTTGTTTCCCCTGGTTTCGTCTCTTTGCCCATGATGGTAAATGATGAGTGACCTGTGAGCCTTTTGTTTTATTTTTTCTCCCTAATCCATCTGAGGACAGGGAGTGATAGAGTGACTTTGGTGGCCACCTGACATCTAGCCAGGGTCAACCCACTGCAAGTATACATTCTCAACTGCTAAAGGTTTGCTTGCATATTGATTTTTGCCCTCTCTGTAATGATACTAATTTTTAATGCTGAAAAGAAATGCTGTGAGAAGCATAATCTTGTTTGGGTACTATCTGATACTGTGTTCTAAAAGCAGCAGAGCTGAAGTGCAGTGTAAGGAGGAGTTGGCTCTACAAGAGCAACACTGGGAAAAGAACAAGAGATGCTAAAATAGCACAAATTTTCATTAAAGAGGATATGCATAGTCTTCTCTTGGTCTGAAGTGGGCATAAGTTTAGCATTTGCAGCAGTTAAACAATATGGAGCTTTCTGATTATGTGTGTTCATAACAGGTTTGGGCTGAGAAGTCCTTATAAATAACCTCAAAAAGCCTATATTGAAGGCTGCTTTGTGAATATAATATCTAAGGATTTACAGTGAAAGACTGCTTGTTTTGAGCTCATGAAATAAACACAATAGCAATTAACAATAGTGATTTATTTACAGTGAAAGACTGCTTGCTTTGAGCTCATGAAATCAACACAATAGCAATTAACAATAGTGATTAAATAAGAAGACATTAAATATTTTAATAACCATCATGCATTTTATGATTTTTCTCCCCTTAATTTCACAATATTTTATTAACCACCATGCATTTTGTTTTATGATTTTTCTCCCCTTAATTTCATCCCTGGAATAAGAATATATAGCTATTTATTTTCTTTTGATTTTTATCAGGAAAAAAATTGTAAATATTGTAACTTTAAAGAGCAAGTTGAGCACATGAACTGCAACTACAGAAATAAAAATTCAAACAAATGAGAACATAGCTGTTTGAGAAACCTCACTTAGAAAAAACTCATGGGTGATAGAAGTGAAATTGTCTCAATGTTCTCGATATGTTCACTATTAAGATCACTAGGAGATGACAATATAGTCTTACTGGGGAAAATTGCAATGTAGGAGCAATGCAAATGTCCTGCTTGCTTTTTACTTTGATCATAATAATTATTGAAGTCCCAAATGTACTGCAGTTGGTATATGTTCTGATTTGGATCTTCTTCCTGTAGTTTCGGTGACTTAGTTCAGCTTAACTTCTTCTAAAGCAATAGCTACAATCCCTGCAATTTTATACCAGTTAAAGTATTTTGAACTTAACTTCTTCCAAAGCAATAGCTGCAATCTCCACAATTTTATACCAGTTAAAGTATTTTGGTCAAGCCAGCACCTGGGGTGAGAGCGGTGCTTCCATTCAGCAGTGCCTCAACATTAACTGATAGAGCTGGAATATTGTTTATGTAAGTGGAGTAACACATGATAGATCTGAAATATTGTTTATGTAAGTGGAGTAACACAGACTACAATTGGTTCCAAGCAATTTGATTCTCACTGGAAATTAATGAAGTGCTAATTTCATGTTGTAACTTCTAGGTGAAGAACATAGTAGTGGTGCTACCTTTATTGTACAATTCATACATCTGTACTCAACTGCCTGTGTAAGCATGTCAAATAAGAAACTTATGATCATAAAAATTGCTGTGAGTCTTCAGGAAACTAACATCTGCTGTGGAGATATTTAACCTCTGCAAGTTACTAGTTTTGTTTCTATCTTGATTGGACTTTTAAAATACGTTGAACTGATTAGAAATTATATGGAAAAGATAATCACCAAATGATTTATGAATCAGTGTGAGCTACTTAAAGTGTCCATTTGGTTTCATTCTATATTCTTACCTAGTTTCATCCTGTTGTTGTAATTGAATTTTTATTTGTCTAGGTAAGAACCCTAGATAAATAGGTACATCCAGCTTCACTGGAGCCAATGATATCATCTGAATGGCTCTTTGCAACAGGGTTAGATTATTGGCTCAGGGCCTGTAGTTGTACAAGGACATCTGTCAGAGGAGAGTCCTTCACTCAGTTTTGGGAAATTGGCAGAGGCTGGAAGCCAGTGTCCAGCTGTCTCTCATGCAGGCAAGAGCTCATCCTTGTATGATTGCCTGCCACGTGGCAACAAGCTCTCAAGTGGCCATGAGCTCTAGTGTAGTAATTTTGACTCAGAAATTCCCTGCAGTGCTAGCTGGTTTTGGCAATGCAGCATGTTATGGCTTGCTGCAGCATTTCAGCTGCTGTAGGCACATCCAAGATTGTGTTTTAAACTCTGTTGAACAAGTCAGGAAGAGATAAAGCTTGTGTATAGTCAGATCTGTTAAGTGAAGTACAATAAACTTTGTTTCAATTAAAGGAAGAGTATTTAGACTGCTTTTATCTGCTGGTTTAATAACATGATTTCAAATCACATCTTCAGTGGTGTGTGGATAATTTCATTGTGCAGATCAGCTCGTAGTCATATCAAAGCTTCCTTAAATCAGTGGGTTGGGACTGAGAACTCTCAGATGCTGCTCTGATTTGGCCACTTATTGTTTTCTTTCTTTGTATATGTCTGTGATATGCATGTATTGTAAAACCAAGAAACTGTAAACAGTTCTGCACCTCACTTACTTTGCCGTACTAGTGGAAATAGTACTTTCCTCTCCTAGAGTCTTTTCTGCTTTGTACTAAGGTCCTGCAGTAAAAGGTGTAAAATGAGTAATTGTTGAACTGAGATCTTAAATATAACATTGATGTGACCATTTTTGAGGGAAGATGTTTTTCTGGTAGAAGTTGCTCTTTGTCTCCTTTCCCCAAGAGTGGTAGTGATTTCTGACAACGTACTTCATTCTATCTACTTTACATCTCCAGTTTTTGTACCATGCAATGGCTCTGTTTGAAGCCCTGCTGCTCCCCAGCTGCATGATGTCTGGTTGCAAGGGGCAGCATTTGTGGTCTTTGCAGTGTATGTGGGTGACAGTGGCACAAGGATTTCTGTAGCTGTTCTGCTATGCTCTATTAGTGTGCATGTCATTATCATGGAGCTTTGGGTTGTGTAACTAACTTGGAAGCATAGGGCAGAAGATGATAAGGCTCAGGGGGATCATACCAGTGTATATAAATGCCTGATGGCAGGATATAGAAAATACGAAGCCAGACTCCTCTCTCTGGTGCTCAGTGAAGGCCAAGAGGCAGTGAATACAATTGGTAGTACAGGAAATTCCATGTAAACATAAGGACCAACCTTTTTCCTTGAATACAATCAAACACTGGCACAAAGTGTCCAGAGAGGCTGTAAAGTCTCCATCCTTGGAGATATTCAAAAGCCTGACTGAGCAACCCACTTGGGCTGACCCTGCATGAGCAGTGACCTGGGCTAGAAGATCTGGAAGCACTTCTTTCAGCTTCAGTGGTGGTGTGATTCTCTTACAGGTATTGCTCACTGTAATGAGTTTTAATTCTAAATATGTAACAGCTGCAGTTTTTATTGGGATAAAAGCTGAAGAACGATGACTTTAGAAAACAAAACAAAATTAAAAATTGATCCTAGTCATCCATTCAGAGAGAAAGTGAAGAAAGTGTATCCTATAGTGTCACTGAGTTGTGTTTGGTAAATGACTAATAGTAAATATTTGCTTTACTACTCCAGTAGGATTTCTTTTTTCCTGTTAGTGGTAAATATTCCTCTCTGGTGACTTTAGAAATCAGGTAGGACTGGGACATGAGTAATTCACAGATAGGACACCCTTTCCTTCACTATCTGGGTGTAGTAAGTTTGTCCACCGATGTCTGTAGTGAAAACAAGTGGTGACTGTGTGTTCTTCAGAAAACATTTTAGTGTCATAGCCTATGTAGTCCACAGAAGAATCAACCAACCAAGATATGGTAAGTTGGTAGTAATTCTTAAGAACTCTGGAAACTGAGCTGAGCTTGACTGTTCAGAGTACATATATTCCAATCAAAATCAATTGTCATGCTTTGAATAAATATAAAACTGTGACATTTTAGCATAACTATATGGATTTCAATTAGAGCCATTGGCTGTTGTTTGTAAGATGTTTAAATCATGTTTAATCCTTGAAATATAAGTGGTTCTAACAGTGAGAATGTGGTGGTGCCTTAGTGAATCTCTTGTTTGAGGTGAATGCAGTTGTAATAGAAACATACTGGAACCATGATTGAAAGGACAGCACTGCATATAGTTTAAGAAATCACAGAGATTTAATGCTGCAAAACATCTATAACATCTCTATCAAGCCACCTTGAAATAACTTGGTAAAAATTGACTTATTAATGGTGAATTCTGTGTTGATTTAAGATATCTGTATGTTTTAATAGGAGAAAAGTGTAAGTACAAACACACTTTTTTATAGCAATACCCAAGCAAAGTTATTTTTGCTTTTTCACAGCTTTTGCTAGAAATATGATCTTTGTTGGTATAACCATTAATCTTAAAAAATTTCTTTTTTTCCTCTTTTTTTTTTTTTGTCTTTCCAGTGGGAAGAAATTAGTGGTGTTGATGAGCATTATACTCCAATCAGAACTTACCAAGTGTGCAATGTTATGGATCACAGTCAGAACAATTGGCTGCGAACAAACTGGATTCCACGCAATTCAGCTCAGAAGATATATGTGGAGCTCAAGTTTACCTTGAGGGACTGTAATAGTATCCCTCTAGTTTTGGGCACTTGCAAAGAGACCTTCAATCTGTATTATATGGAGTCTGATGATGACCATTCGGTCAAGTTCAAAGAGCATCAGTTTACAAAAATAGACACCATTGCAGCTGATGAGAGCTTCACCCAAATGGATCTTGGGGACCGAATTCTCAAGCTGAATACAGAAGTTCGTGAGGTGGGGCC